>NW_028127634.1:0-33009 GCF_965231255.1 Vanellus vanellus | reverse complement strand
GGCCAAATTGTCTGGGGCATTTGAAGGGGTTCCAGGAGGCAGTGAGGACCAGCATCACTTTTCCCGCTGGCACCTTTGCTGTGGCAGCAAAAGCTGGACGTTTGTCTTTTTTGCTCCAAACAGCGCCGAAAGTGAAAAAAGGTGCTTTTGAGGATAGAGTGCGCAGGAAAGCAGAGAGGGCCAAATTGTCTGGGGCATTTGAAGGGGTTCCAGGAGGCAGTGAGAAGCAGCATCACTTTTCCCCGCTGGCACCTTTGCTGTGGCAGCAAAAGCTGGACGTTTGTCTTTTTTGCTCCAAACAGCGCCGAAAGTGAGAAAAGGTGCATTTGAGGATAGAGTACGCAGGAAAGCAGAGAGGGCCAAATTGTCTGGGGCATTTGAAGGGGGTTCCAGGGGTTCCGGAGGGCAGTGAGGACCAGCATCACTTTTCCCCGCTGGCACTTTTGTTGTGGCAGCAAAAGCTGGACGTTTGTCTTTTTTGCTCCAAACAGCGCCGAAAGTGAAAAAAGGTGCTTTTGAGGATAGAGTGCGCAGGAAAGCAGAGAGGGCCAAATTGTGTGGGGCATTTGAAGGGGTTCGAGGAGGCAGTGAGAAGCAGCATCACTTTTCCCCACTGGCACCTTTGCTGTGGCAGCAAAAGCTGGACGTTTGTCTTTTTTGCTCCAAACAGCGCCGAAAGTGAAAAAGGTGCTTTTGAGGATAGAGTGCGCAGGAAAGCAGAGGAGGGCCAAATTGTCTGGGGCATTTGAAGGGGTTCCAGGAGGCAGTGAGAAGCAGCATCACTTTTCCCCGCTGGCACCTTTGCTGTGGCAGCAAAAGCTGGACGTTTGTCTTTTTTGTTCCAAACAGCGCCGAAAGTGAAAAAAGGTGCTTTTGAGGATAGACTTTTCAGGAAAGCAGAGAGGGCCAAATTGTCTGGGGCATTTGAAGGGGTTCCAGGAGGCAGTGAGGACCAGCATCACTTTTCCCCGCTGGCACCTTTGCTGTGGCAGCAAAAGCTGGACGTTTGTCTTTTTTGCTCCAAACAGCGCCGAAAGTGAAAAAAGGTGCTTTTGAGGATAGACTTTTCAGGAAAGCAGAGAGGGCCAAATTGTCTGGGGCATTTGAAGGGGTTCCAGGAGGCAGTGAGAAGCAGCATCACTTTTCCCCGCTGGCACCTTTGCTGTGGCAGCAAAAGCTGGACGTTTGTCTTTTTTGCTCCAAACAGCGCCGAAAGTGAGAAAAGGTGCATTTGAGGATAGAGTACGCAGGAAAGCAGAGAGGGCCAAATTGTCTGGGGCATTTGAAGGGGTTCCAGGAGGCAGTGAGGACCAGCATCACTTTCCCCGCTGGCACTTTTGCTGTGGCAGCAAAAGCTGGACGTTTGTCTTTTTTGCTCCAAACAGCGCCGAAAGTGAAAAAAGGTGCTTTTGAGGATAGAGTGCGCAGGAAAGCAGAGAGGGCCAAATTGTCTGGGGCATTTGAAGGGGTTCCAGGAGGCAGTGAGAAGCAGCATCACTTTTCCCCACTGGCACCTTTGCTGTGGCAGCAAAAGCTGGACGTTTGTCTTTTTTGCTCCAAACAGCGCCGAAAGTGAAAAAAGGTGCATTTGAGGATAGCGTGCGCAGGAAAGCAGAGAGGGCCAAATTTTCTGGGGCATTTGAAGGGGTTTCAGGAGGCAGTGAGGACCAGCATCACTTTTCCCAGCTGGCACTTTTTCTGTGGCAGCAAAAGCTGGACGTTTGTCTTTTTTGCTCCAAACAGCGCCGAAAGTGAAAAAAGGTGCATTTGAGGATAGAGTGCGCAGGAAAGCAGAGAGGGCCAAATTGTCTGGGGCATTTGAAGGGGTTCCAGGAGGCAGTGAGGACCAGTATCACTTTTCCCCGCTGGCACCTTTGCTGTGGCAGCAAAAGCTGGACGTTTGTCTTTTTTGCTCCAAACAGCGCCGAAAGTGAAAAAAGGTGCTTTTGAGGATAGACTTTTCAGGAAAGCAGAGAGGGCCAAATTGTCTGGGGCATTTGAAGGGGTTCCAGGAGGCAGTGAGGACCAGCATCACTTTTCCCCGCTGGCACCTTTGCTGTGGCAGCAAAAGCTGGACGTTTGTCTTTTTTGCTCCAAACAGCGCCGAAAGTGAAAAAAGTTGCATTTGAGGATAGAGTGGGCAGGAAAGCAGAGAGGGCCAAATTGTCTGGGGCATTTGAAGGGGTTCCAGGAGGCAGTGAGGACCAGCATCACTTTTCCCCGCTGGCACCTTTGCTGTGGCAGCAAAAGCTGGACGTTTGTCTTTTTTGCTCCAAACAGCGCCGAAAGTGAAAAAAGGTGCATTTGAGGATAGAGTACGCAGGAAAGCAGAGAGGGCCAAATTGTCTGGGGCATTTGAAGGGGTTTCAGGAGGCAGTGAGGACCAGCATCACTTTTCCCCGCTGGCACTTTTGCTGTGGCAGCAAAAGCTGGACGTTTGTCTTTTTTGCTCCAAACAGCGCCGAAAGTGAAAAAAGGTGCATTTGAGGATAGCGTGCGCAGGAAAGCAGAGAGGGCCAAATTGTCTGGGGCATTTGAAGGGGTTCCAGGAGGCAGTGAGGACCAGCATCACTTTTCCCCGCTGGCACCTTTGCTGTGGCAGCAAAAGCTGGACGTTTGTCTTTTTTGCTCCAAACAGCGCCGAAAGTGAAAAAAGGTGCTTTTGAGGATAGACTTTTCAGGAAAGCAGAGAGGGCCAAATTGTCTGGGGCATTTGAAGGGGTTCCAGGAGGCAGTGAGGACCAGTATCACTTTCCCCGCTGTCACCTTTGCTGTGGCAGCAAAAGCTGGACGTTTGTCTTTTTTGCTCCAAACAGCGCCGAAAGTGAAAAAAGGTGCTTTTGAGGATAGAGTGCGCAGGAAAGCAGAGAGGGCCAAATTGTCTGGGGCATTTGAAGGGGTTCCAGGAGGCAGTGAGGACCAGCATCACTTTTCCCCGCTGGCACCTTTGCTGTGGCAGCAAAAGCTGGACGTTTGTCTTTTTTGCTCCAAACAGCGCCGAAAGTGAAAAAAGTTGCATTTGAGGATAGAGTGGGCAGGAAAGCAGAGAGGGCCAAATTGTCTGGGGCATTTGAAGGGGTTCCAGGAGGCAGTGAGAAGCAGCATCACTTTTCCCCGCTGGCACCTTTGCTGTGGCAGCAAAAGCTGGACGTTTGTCTTTTTTGCTCCAAACAGCGCCGAAAGTGAAAAAAGGTGCTTTTGAGCATAGAGTTTTCAGGAAAGCAGAGAGGGCCAAATTGTCTGGGGCATTTGAAGGGGTTCCAGGAGGCAGTGAGAAGCAGCATCACTTTTCCCCGCTGGCACCTTTGCTGTGGCAGCAAAAGCTGGACGTTTGTCTTTTTTGCTCCAAACAGCGCCGAAAGTGAAAAAAGGTGCTTTTGAGGATAGAGTGCGCAGGAAAGCAGAGAGGGCCAAATTGTCTGGGGCATTTGAAGGGGTTCCAGGAGGCAGTGAGGACCAGCATCACTTTTCCCTGCTGGCACCTTTGCTGTGGCAGCAAAAGCTGGACGTTTGTCTTTTTTGCTCCAAACAGCGCCGAAAGTGAAAAAAGGTGCTTTTGAGGATAGACTTTTCAGGAAAGCAGAGAGGGCCAAATTGTCTGGGGCATTTGAAGGGGTTCCAGGAGGCAGTGAGGACCAGCATCACTTTTCCCCGCTGGCACCTTTGCTGTGGCAGCAAAAGCTGGACGTTTGTCTTTTTTGCTCCAAACAGTGCCGAAAGTGAAAAAAGGTGCTTTTGACGATAGACTTTTCAGGAAAGCAGAGAGGGCCAAATTGTCTGGGGCATTTGAAGGGGTTCCAGGAGGCAGTGAGGACCAGCATCACTTTTCCCCGCTGGTACCTTTGCTGTGGCAGCAAAAGCTGGACGTTTGTCTTTTTTGCTCCAAACAGCGCCGAAAGTGAAAAAAGGTGCTTTTGAGGATAGAGTGCGCAGGAAAGCAGAGAGGGCCAAATTGTCTGGGGCATTTGAAGGGGTTCCAGGAGGCAGTGAGAAGCAGCATCACTTTTCCCCGCTGGCACCTTTGCTGTGGCAGCAAAAGCTGGACGTTTGTCTTTTTTGCTCCAAACAGCGCCGAAAGTGAAAAAAGGTGCTTTTGAGGATAGCGTGCGCAGGAAAGCAGAGAGGGCCAAATTGTCTGGGGCATTTGAAGGGGTTCCAGGAGGCAGTGAGAAGCAGCATCACTTTTCCCCGCTGGCACCTTTGCTGTGGCAGCAAAAGCTGGACGTTTGTCTTTTTTGCTCCAAACAGCGCCGAAAGTGAAAAAAGGTGCATTTGAGGATAGAGTGCGCAGGAAAGCAGAGAGGGCCAAATTGTCTGGGGCATTTGAAGGGGTTCCAGGAGGCAGTGAGAAGCAGCATCACTTTTCCCCGCTGGCACCTTTGCTGTGGCAGCAAAAGCTGGACGTTTGTCTTTTTTGCTCCAAACAGAGCCGAAAGTGAAAAAAGGTGCTTTTGAGGATAGAGTGCGCAGGAAAGCAGAGAGGGCCAAATTGTCTGGGGCATTTGAAGGGGTTCCAGGAGGCAGTGAGAAGCAGCATCACTTTTCCCCGCTGGCACCTTTGCTGTGGCAGCAAAAGCTGGACGTTTGTCTTTTTTGCTCCAAACAGCGCCGAAAGTGAAAAAAGGTGCTTTTGAGGATAGAGTGCGCAGGAAAGCAGAGAGGGCCAAATTGTCTGGGGCATTTGAAGGGGTTCCAGGAGGCAGTGAGAAGCAGCATCACTTTTCCCCGCTGGCACCTTTGCTGTGGCAGCAAAAGCTGGACGTTTGTCTTTTTTGCTCCAAACAGCGCCGAAAGTGAAAAAAGGTGCATTTGAGGATAGAGTACGCAGGAAAGCAGAGAGGGCCAAATTGTCTGGGGCATTTGAAGGGGTTCCAGGAGGCAGTGAGGACCAGCATCACTTTTCCCCGCTGGCACCTTTGCTGTGGCAGCAAAAGCTGGACGTTTGTCTTTTTTGCTCCAAACAGTGCCGAAAGTGAAAAAAGGTGCTTTTGACGATAGACTTTTCAGGAAAGCAGAGAGGGCCAAATTGTCTGGGGCATTTGAAGGGGTTCCAGGAGGCAGTGAGAAGCAGCATCACTTTTCCCCGCTGGCACCTTTGCTGTGGCAGCAAAAGCTGGACGTTTGTCTTTTTTGCTCCAAACAGCGCCGAAAGTGAAAAAAAGTGCTTTTGAGGATAGAGTGCGCAGGAAAGCAGAGAGGGCCTAATTGTCTGGGGCATTTGAAGGGGTTCCAGGAGGCAGTGAGAAGCAGCATCACTTTTCCCCGCTGGCACCTTTGCTGTGGCAGCAAAAGCTGGACGTTTGTCTTTTTTGCTCCAAACAGCGCCGAAAGTGAAAAAAGGTGCATTTGAGGATAGAGTGCGCAGGAAAGCAGAGAGGGCCAAATTGTCTGGGGCATTTGAAGGGGTTCCAGGAGGCAGTGAGAAGCAGCATCACTTTTCCCCGCTGGCACCTTTGCTGTGGCAGCAAAAGCTGGACGTTTGTCTTTTTTGCTCCAAACAGCGCCGAAAGTGAAAAAAGGTGCATTTGAGGATAGACTTTTCAGGAAAGCAGAGAGGGCCAAATTGTCTGGGGCATTTGAAGGGGTTCCAGGAGGCAGTGAGAAGCAGCATCACTTTTCCCCGCTGGCACCTTTGCTGTGGCAGCAAAAGCTGGACGTTTGTCTTTTTTGCTCCAAACAGCGCCGAAAGTGAAAAAAGGTGCTTTTGAGGATAGACTTTTCAGGAAAGCAGAGAGGGCCAAATTGTCTGGGGCATTTGAAGGGGTTCCAGGAGGCAGTGAGAAGCAGCATCACTTTTCCCCGCTGTCACCTTTGCTGTGGCAGCAAAAGCTGGACGTTTGTCTTTTTTGCTCCAAACAGCGCCGAAAGTGAAAAAAGGTGCATTTGAGGATAGAGTACGCAGGAAAGCAGAGAGGGCCAAATTGTCTGGGGCATTTGAAGGGGTTCCAGGAGGCAGTGAGGACCAGCATCACTTTTCCCCGCTGGCACCTTTGCTGTGGCAGCAAAAGCTGGACGTTTGTCTTTTTTGCTCCAAACAGCGCCGAAAGTGAAAAAAGGTGCTTTTGAGGATAGACTTTTCAGGAAAGCAGAGAGGGCCAAATTGTCTGGGGCATTTGAAGGGGTTCCAGGAGGCAGTGAGGACCAGCATCACTTTTCCCCGCTGGCACCTTTGCTGTGGCAGCAAAAGCTGGACGTTTGTCTTTTTTGCTCCAAACAGCGCCGAAAGTGAAAAAAGGTGCTTTTGAGGAGAGCGTGCGCAGGAAAGCAGAGAGGGCCAAATTGTCTGGGGCATTTGAAGGGGTTCCAGGAGGCAGTGAGGACCAGCATCACTTTTCCCCGCTGGCACCTTTGCTGTGGCAGCAAAAGCTGGACGTTTGTCTTTTTTGCTCCAAACAGCGCCGAAAGTGAAAAAAGGTGCTTTTGAGGATAGCGTGCGCAGGAAAGCAGAGAGGGCCAAATTGTCTGGGGCATTTGAAGGGGTTCCAGGAGGCAGTGAGAAGCAGCATCACTTTTCCACGCTGGCACCTTTGCTGTGGCAGCAAAAGCTGGACGTTTGTCTTTTTTGCTCCAAACAGCGCCGAAGGTGAAGAAAGGTGCTTTTGAGGATAGCGTGCGCAGGAAAGCAGAGAGGGCCAAATTGTCTGGGGCATTTGAAGGGGTTCCAGGAGGCAGTGAGAAGCAGCATCACTTTTCCCCGCTGGCACCTTTGCTGTGGCAGCAAAAGCTGGACGTTTGTCTTTTTTGCTCCAAACAGCGCCGAAAGTGAAAAAAGGTGCATTTGAGGATAGAGTGCGCAGGAAAGCAGAGAGGGCCAAATTGTCTGGGGCATTTGAAGGGGTTCCAGGAGGCAGTGAGGACCAGCATCACTTTTCCCCGCTGGCACCTTTGCTGTGGCAGCAAAAGCTGGACGTTTGTCTTTTTTGCTCCAAACAGCGCCGAAAGTGAAAAAAGGTGCTTTTGAGGATAGAGTGCGCAGGAAAGCAGAGAGGGCCAAATTGTCTGGGGCATTTGAAGGGGTTCCAGGAGGCAGTGAGGACCAGCATCACTTTTCCCCGCTGGCACCTTTGCTGTGGCAGCAAAAGCTGGACGTTTGTCTTTTTTGCTCCAAACAGCGCCGAAAGTGAAAAAAGGTGCTTTTGAGGATAGCGTGAGCAGGAAAGCAGAGAGGGCCAAATTGTCTGGGGCATTTGAAGGGGTTCCAGGAGGCAGTGAGAAGCAGCATCACTTTTCCCCGCTGGCACCTTTGCTGTGGCAGCAAAAGCTGGACGTTTGTCTTTTTTGCTCCAAACAGCGCCGAAAGTGAAAAAAGGTGCTTTTGAGGATAGAGTGCGCAGGAAAGCAGAGAGGGCCAAATTGTCTGGGGCATTTGAAGGGGTTCCAGGAGGCAGTGAGAAGCAGCATCACTTTTCCCCGCTGGCACCTTTGCTGTGGCAGCAAAAGCTGGACGTTTGTCTTTTTTGCTCCAAACAGCGCCGAAAGTGAAAAAAGGTGCTTTTGAGGATAGCGTGCGCAGGAAAGCAGAGAGGGCCAAATTGTCTGGGGCATTTGAAGGGGTTTCAGGAGGCAGTGAGAAGCAGCATCACTTTTCCCCGCTGGCACTTTTGCTGTGGCAGCAAAAGCTGGACGTTTGTCTTTTTTGCTCCAAACAGCGCCGAAAGTGAAAAAAGGTGCTTTTGAGGATAGAGTGCGCAGGAAAGCAGAGAGGGCCAAATTGTCTGGGGCATTTGAAGGGGTTCCAGGAGGCAGTGAGAAGCAGCATCACTTTTCCCCGCTGGCACCTTTGCTGTGGCAGCAAAAGCTGGACGTTTGTCTTTTTTGCTCCAAACAGCGCCGAAAGTGAAAAAAGGTGCTTTTGAGGATAGACTTTTCAGGAAAGCAGAGAGGGCCAAATTGTCTGGGGCATTTGAAGGGGTTCCAGGAGGCAGTGAGAAGCAGCATCACTTTTCCCCGCTGGCACCTTTGCTGTGGCAGCAAAAGCTGGACGTTTGTCTTTTTTGCTCCAAAAAGCGCCGAAAGTGAAAAAAGGTGCATTTGAGGATAGAGTACGCAGGAAAGCAGAGAGGGCCAAATTGTCTGGGGCATTTGAAGGGGTTCCAGGAGGCAGTGAGGACCAGCATCACTTTTCCCCGCTGGCACTTTTGCTGTGGCAGCAAAAGCTGGACGTTTGTCTTTTTTGCTCCAAACAGCGCCGAAAGTGAAAAAAGGTGCTTTTGAGGATAGAGTGCGCAGGAAAGCAGAGAGAGCCAAATTGTCTGGGGCATTTGAAGGGGTTCCAGGAGGCAGTGAGAAGCAGCATCACTTTTCCCCGCTGGCACCTTTGCTGTGGCAGCAAAAGCTGGACGTTTGTCTTTTTTGCTCCAAACAGCGCCGAAAGTGAAAAAAGGTGCTTTTGAGGATAGACTTTTCAGGAAAGCAGAGAGGGCCAAATTGTCTGGGGCATTTGAAGGGGTTCCAGGAGGCAGTGAGGACCAGCATCACTTTTCCCCGCTGGCACTTTTGCTGTGGCAGCAAAAGCTGGACGTTTGTCTTTTTTGCTCCAAACAGCGCCGAAAGTGAAAAAAGGTGCTTTTGAGGATAGAGTGCGCAGGAAAGCAGAGAGGGCCAAATTGTCTGGGGCATTTGAAGGGGTTCCAGGAGGCAGTGAGAAGCAGCATCACTTTTCCCCACTGGCACCTTTGCTGTGGCAGCAAAAGCTGGACGTTTGTCTTTTTTGCTCCAAACAGCGCCGAAAGTGAAAAAAGGTGCTTTTGAGGATAGAGTGCGCAGGAAAGCAGAGAGGGCCAAATTGTCTGGGGCATTTGAAGGGGTTCCAGGAGGCAGTGAGGACCAGCATCACTTTTCCCCGCTGGCACCTTTGCTCTGGCAGCAAAAGCTGGACGCTTGTCTTTTTTCCTCCGGAGGGCGCCGAAAGTGAAAAAAGGTGCTTTTGAGGATAGAGTGCGCAGGAAAGCAGAGAGGGCCAAATTGTCTGGGGCATTTGAAGGGGTTCCAGGAGGCAGTGAGGACCAGCATCACTTTTCCCCGCTGGCACCTTTGCTGTGGCAGCAAAAGCTGGACGTTTGTCTTTTTTGCTCCAAACAGCGCCGAAAGTGAAAAAAGGTGCTTTTGAGGATAGCGTGCGCAGGAAAGCAGAGAGGGCCAAATTGTGTGGGGCATTTGAAGGGGTTCCAGGAGGCAGTGAGGACCAGCATCACTTTTCCCCGCTGGCACTTTTGCTGTGGCAGCAAAAGCTGGACGTTTGTCTTTTTTGCTCCAAACAGCGCCGAAAGTGAAAAAAGGTGCTTTTGAGGATAGAGTGCGCAGGAAAGCAGAGAGAGCCAAATTGTCTGGGGCATTTGAAGGGGTTCCAGGAGGCAGTGAGAAGCAGCATCACTTTTCCCCGCTGGCACCTTTGCTGTGGCAGCAAAAGCTGGACGTTTGTCTTTTTTGCTCCAAACAGCGCCGAAAGTGAAAAAAGGTGCTTTTGAGGATAGCGTGCGCAGGAAAGCAGAGAGGGCCAAATTGTCTGGGGCATTTGAAGGGGTTTCAGGAGGCAGTGAGGACCAGCATCACTTTTCCCCGCTGGCACTTTTGCTGTGGCAGCAAAAGCTGGACGTTTGTCTTTTTTGCTCCAAACAGCGCCGAAAGTGAAAAAAGGTGCTTTTGAGGATAGAGTGCGCAGGAAAGCAGAGAGGGCCAAATTGTCTGGGGCATTTGAAGGGGTTCCAGGAGGCAGTGAGAAGCAGCATCACTTTTCCCCGCTGGCACCTTTGCTGTGGCAGCAAAAGCTGGACGTTTGTCTTTTTTGCTCCAAACAGCGCCGAAAGTGAAAAAAGCTGCTTTTGAGGATAGAGTGCGCAGGAAAGCAGAGAGGGCCAAATTGTCTGGGGCATTTGAAGGGGTTCCAGGAGGCAGTGAGGACCAGCATCACTTTTCCCCGCTGGCACCTTTGCTCTGGCAGCAAAAGCTGGACGCTTGTCTTTTTTCCTCCGGAGGGCGCCGAAAGTGAAAAAAGGTGCTTTTGAGGATAGAGTGCGCAGGAAAGCAGAGAGGGCCAAATTGTCTGGGGCATTTGAAGGGGTTCCAGGAGGCAGTGAGGACCAGCATCACTTTTCCCCGCTGGCACCTTTGCTGTGGCAGCAAAAGCTGGACGTTTGTCTTTTTTGCTCCAAACAGCGCCGAAAGTGAAAAAAGGTGCTTTTGAGGATAGACTTTTCAGGAAAGCAGAGAGGGCCAAATTGTCTGGGGCATTTGAAGGGGTTCCAGGAGGCAGTGAGAAGCAGCATCACTTTTCCCCGCTGGCACCTTTGCTGTGGCAGCAAAAGCTGGACGTTTGTCTTTTTTGCTCCAAACAGCGCCGAAAGTGAAAAAAGGTGCTTTTGAGGATAGAGTGCGCAGGAAAGCAGAGAGGGCCAAATTGTCTGGGGCATTTGAAGGGGTTCCAGGAGGCAGTGAGGACCAGCATCACTTTTCCCCGCTGGTACCTTTGCTGTGGCAGCAAAAGCTGGACGTTTGTCTTTTTTGCTCCAAACAGCGCCGAAAGTGAAAAAAGGTGCTTTTGAGGATAGCGTGCGCAGGAAAGCAGAGAGGGCCAAATTGTCTGGGGCATTTGAAGGGGTTCCAGGAGGCAGTGAGGACCAGCATCACTTTTCCCCGCTGGCACCTTTGCTGTGGCAGCAAAAGCTGGACGCTTGTCTTCTTTCCTCCGGAGTGCGCCGAAAGTGAAAAAAGGTGCTTTTGAGGATAGCGTGTGCAGGAAAGCAGAGAGGGCCAAATTGTCTGGGGCATTTGAAGGGGTTCCAGGAGGCAGTGAGGACCAGCATCACTTTTCCCCGCTGGCACCTTTGCTGTGGCAGCAAAAGCTGGACGTTTGTCTTTTTTGCTCCAAACAGCGCCGAAAGTGAAAAAAGGTGCATTTGAGGATAGCGTGCGCAGGAAAGCAGAGAGGGCCAAATTGTGTGGGGCATTTGAAGGGGTTCCAGGAGGCAGTGAGGACCAGCATCACTTTTCCCCGCTGGCACCTTTGCTGTGGCAGCAAAAGCTGGACGTTTGTCTTTTTTGCTCCAAACAGCGCCGAAAGTGAAAAAAGGTGCTTTTGAGGATAGACTTTTCAGGAAAGCAGAGAGGGCCAAATTGTCTGGGGCATTTGAAGGGGTTCCAGGAGGCAGTGAGGACCAGCATCACGTTTCCCCGCTGGCACTTTTGCTGTGGCAGCAAAAGCTGGACGTTTGTCTTTTGTGCTCCAAACAGCGCCGAAAGTGAAAAAACGTGCATTTGAGGATAGAGTACGCAGGAAAGCAGAGAGGGCCAAATTGTCTGGGGCATTTGAAGGGGTTCCAGGAGGCAGTGAGGACCAGCATCACTTTTCCCCGCTGGCACTTTTGCTGTGGCAGCAAAAGCTGGACGTTTGTCTTTTTTGCTCCAAACAGCGCCGAAAGTGAAAAAAGGTGCTTTTGAGGATAGAGTGCGCAGGAAAGCAGAGAGGGCCAAATTGTCTGGGGCATTTGAAGGGGTTCCAGGAGGCAGTGAGGACCAGCATCACTTTTCCCCGCTGGCACCTTTGCTGTGGCAGCAAAAGCTGGACGTTTGTCTTTTTTGCTCCAAACAGCGCCGAAAGTGAAAAAAGGTGCATTTGAGGATAGAGTGCGCAGGAAAGCAGAGAGGGCCAAATTGTCTGGGGCATTTGAAGGGGTTCCAGGAGGCAGTGAGGACCAGCATCACTTTTCCCCGCTGGCACTTTTGCTGTGGCAGCAAAAGCTGGACGTTTGTCTTTTTTGCTCCAAACAGCGCCGAAAGTGAAAAAAGGTGCTTTTGAGGATAGAGTGCGCAGGAAAGCAGAGAGGGCCAAATTGTCTGGGGCATTTGAAGGGGTTCCAGGAGGCAGTGAGAAGCAGCATCACTTTTCCCCGCTGGCACCTTTGCTGTGGCAGCAAAAGCTGGACGTTTGTCTTTTTTGCTCCAAACAGCGCCGAAAGTGAAAAAAGGTGCTTTTGAGGATAGAGTGCGCAGGAAAGCAGAGAGGGCCAAATTGTCTGGGGCATTTGAAGGGGTTCCAGGAGGCAGTGAGGACCAGCATCACTTTTCCCCGCTGGCACCTTTGCTGTGGCAGCAAAAGCTGGACGCTTGTCTTTTCTCCTCCGGAGGGCGCCGAAAGTGAAAAAAGGTGCTTTTGAGGATAGAGTGCGCAGGAAAGCAGAGAGGCCCAAATTGTCTGGGGCATTTGAAGGGGTTCCAGGAGGCAGTGAGGACCAGCATCACTTTTCCCCGCTGGCACCTTTGCTGTGGCAGCAAAAGCTGGACGTTTGTCTTTTTTGCTCCAAACAGCGCCGAAAGTTAAAAAAGGTGCTTTTGAGGATAGAGTACGCAGGAAAGCAGAGAGGGCCAAATTGTCTGGGGCATTTGAAGGGGTTCCAGGAGGCAGTGAGGACCAGCATCACTTTTCCCCGCTGGCACCTTTGCTGTGGCAGCAAAAGCTGGACGTTTGTCTTTTTTGCTCCAAACAGCGCCGAAAGTGAAAAAAGGTGCTTTTGAGGATAGACTTTTCAGGAAAGCAGAGAGGGCCAAATTGTCTGGGGCATTTGAAGGGGTTCCAGGAGGCAGTGAGAAGCAGCATCACTTTTCCCCGCTGGCACCTTTGCTGTGGCAGCAAAAGCTGGACGTTTGTCTTTTTTGCTCCAAACAGCGCCGAAAGTGAAAAAAGGTGCTTTTGAGGATAGAGTGCGCAGGAAAGCAGAGAGGGCCAAATTGTCTGGGGCATTTGAAGGGGTTCCAGGAGGCAGTGAGAAGCAGCATCACTTTTCCCCGCTGGCACCTTTGCTGTGGCAGCAAAAGCTGGACGTTTGTCTTTTTTGCTCCAAACAGCGCCGAAAGTGAAAAAAGGTGCTTTTGAGGATAGACTTTTCAGGAAAGCAGAGAGGGCCAAATTGTCTGGGGCATTTGAAGGGGTTCCAGGAGGCAGTGAGGACCAGCATCACTTTTCCCCGCTGGCACCTTTGCTGTGGCAGCAAAAGCTGGACGCTTGTCTTTTTTCCTCCGGAGTGCGCCGAAAGTGAAAAAAGGTGCTTTTGAGGATAGCGTGTGCAGGAAAGCAGAGAGGGCCAAATTGTCTGGGGCATTTGAAGGGGTTCCAGGAGTCAGTGAGGACCAGCATCACTTTTCCCCGCTGGCACCTTTGCTGTGGCAGCAAAAGCTGGACGTTTGTCTTTTTTGCTCCAAACAGCGCCGAAAGTGAAAAAAGGTGCTTTTGAGGATAGCGTGCGCAGGAAAGCAGAGAGGGCCAAATTGTGTGGGGCATTTGAAGGGGTTCCAGGAGGCAGTGAGGACCAGCATCACTTTTCCCCGCTGGCACCTTTGCTGTGGCAGCAAAAGCTGGACGTTTGTCTTTTTTGCTCCAAACAGCGCCGAAAGTGAAAAAAGGTGCTTTTGAGGATAGCGTGCGCAGGAAAGCAGAGAGGGCCAAATTGTCTGGGGCATTTGAAGGGGTTCCAGGAGGCAGTGAGAAGCAGCATCACTTTTCCCCGCTGGCACCTTTGCTGTGGCAGCAAAAGCTGGACGTTTGTCTTTTTTGTTCCAAACAGCGCCGAAAGTGAAAAAAGGTGCTTTTGAGGATAGCGTGCGCAGGAAAGCAGAGAGGGCCAAATTGTCTGGGGCATTTGAAGGGGTTCCAGGAGGCAGTGAGGACCAGCATCACTTTTCCCCGCTGGTACCTTTGCTGTGGCAGCAAAAGCTGGACGTTTGTCTTTTTTGCTCCAAACAGCGCCGAAAGTGAAAAAAGGTGCTTTTGAGGATAGAGTGCGCAGGAAAGCAGAGAGGGCCAAATTGTCTGGGGCATTTGAAGGGGTTCCAGGAGGCAGTGAGAAGCAGCATCACTTTTCCCCGCTGGCACCTTTGCTGTGGCAGCAAAAGCTGGACGTTTGTCTTTTTTGCTCCAAACAGCGCCGAAAGTGAAAAAAGGTGCTTTTGAGGATAGACTTTTCAGGAAAGCAGAGAGGGCCAAATTGTCTGGGGCATTTGAAGGGGTTCCAGGAGGCAGTGAGGACCAGCATCACTTTTCCCCGCTGGCACCTTTGCTGTGGCAGCAAAAGCTGGACGCTTGTCTTTTTTCCTCCAGAGTGCGCCGAAAGTGAAAAAAGGTGCTTTTGAGGATAGCGTGTGCAGGAAAGCAGAGAGGGCCAAATTGTCTGGGGCATTTGAAGGGGTTCCAGGAGGCAGTGAGGACCAGCATCACTTTTCCCCGCTGGCACCTTTGCTGTGGCAGCAAAAGCTGGACGTTTGTCTTTTTTGCTCCAAACAGCGCCGAAAGTGAAAAAAGGTGCTTTTGAGGATAGCGTGCGCAGGAAAGCAGAGAGGGCCAAATTGTGTGGGGCATTTGAAGGGGTTCCAGGAGGCAGTGAGGACCAGCATCACTTTTCCCCGCTGGCACCTTTGCTGTGGCAGCAAAAGCTGGACGTTTGTCTTTTTTGCTCCAAACAGCGCCGAAAGTGAAAAAAGGTGCTTTTGAGGATAGACTTTTCAGGAAAGCAGAGAGGGCCAAATTGTCTGGGGCATTTGAAGGGGTTCCAGGAGGCAGTGAGGACCAGCATCACTTTTCCCCGCTGGCACTTTTGCTGTGGCAGCAAAAGCTGGACGTTTGTCTTTTGTGCTCCAAACAGCGCCGAAAGTGAAAAAACGTGCATTTGAGGATAGAGTACGCAGGAAAGCAGAGAGGGCCAAATTGTCTGGGGCATTTGAAGGGGTTCCAGGAGGCAGTGAGGACCAGCATCACTTTTCCCCGCTGGCACTTTTGCTGTGGCAGCAAAAGCTGGACGTTTGTCTTTTTTGCTCCAAACAGCGCCGAAATTGAAAAAAGGTGCTTTTGAGGATAGAGTGCGCAGGAAAGCAGAGAGGGCCAAATTGTCTGGGGCATTTGAAGGGGTTCCAGGAGGCAGTGAGGACCAGCATCACTTTTCCCCGCTGGCACCTTTGCTGTGGCAGCAAAAGCTGGACGTTTGTCTTTTTTGCTCCAAACAGCGCCGAAAGTGAAAAAAGGTGCATTTGAGGATAGAGTGCGCAGGAAAGCAGAGAGGGCCAAATTGTCTGGGGCATTTGAAGGGGTTCCAGGAGGCAGTGAGGACCAGCATCACTTTTCCCCGCTGGCACTTTTGCTGTGGCAGCAAAATCTGGACGTTTGTCTTTTTTGCTCCAAACAGCGCCGAAAGTGAAAAAAGGTGCTTTTGAGGATAGCGTGCGCAGGAAAGCAGAGAGGGCCAAATTGTCTGGGGCATTTGAAGGGGTTCCAGGAGGCAGTGAGAAGCAGCATCACTTTTCCCCGCTGGCACCTTTGCTGTGGCAGCAAAAGCTGGACGTTTGTCTTTTTTGCTCCAAACAGCGCCGAAAGTGAAAAAAGGTGCTTTTGAGGATAGAGTGCGCAGGAAAGCAGAGAGGGCCAAATTGTCTGGGGCATTTGAAGGGGTTCCAGGAGGCAGTGAGGACCAGCATCACTTTTCCCCGCTGGCACCTTTGCTGTGGCAGCAAAAGCTGGACGCTTGTCTTTTCTCCTCCGGAGGGCGCCGAAAGTGAAAAAAGGTGCTTTTGAGGATAGAGTGAACAGGAAAGCAGAGAGGCCCAAATTGTCTGGGGCATTTGAAGGGGTTCCAGGAGGCAGTGAGGACCAGCATCACTTTTCCCCGCTGGCAACTTTGCTGTGGCAGCAAAAGCTGGACGTTTGTCTTTTTTGCTCCAAACAGCGCCGAAAGTGAAAAAAGGTGCTTTTGAGGATAGACTTTTCAGGAAAGCAGAGAGGGCCAAATTGTCTGGGGCATTTGAAGGGGTTCCAGGAGGCAGTGAGAAGCAGCATCACTTTTCCCCGCTGGCACCTTTGCTGTGGCAGCAAAAGCTGGACGTTTGACTTTTTTGCTCCAAACAGTGCCGAAAGTGAAAAAAGGTGCTTTTGAGGATAGAGTGCGCAGGAAAGCAGAGAGGGCCAAATTGTCTGGGGCATTTGAAGGGGTTCCAGGAGGCAGTGAGAAGCAGCATCACTTTTCCCCGCTGGCACCTTTGCTGTGGCAGCAAAAGCTGGACGTTTGTCTTTTTTGCTCCAAACAGCGCCGAAAGTGAAAAAAGGTGCTTTTGAGGATAGAGTGCGCAGGAAAGCAGAGAGGGCCAAATTGTCTGGGGCATTTGAAGGGGTTCCAGGAGGCAGTGAGGACCAGCATCACATTTCCCCGCTGGCACCTTTGCTGTGGCAGCAAAAGCTGGACGTTTGTCTTTTTTGCTCTAAATAGCGCCGAAAGTGAAAAAAGGTGCATTTGAGGATAGAGTGCGCAGGAAAGCAGAGAGGGCCAAATTGTCTGGGGCATTTGAAGGGGTTCCAGGAGGCAGTGAGGACCAGCATCACTTTTCCCTGCTGGCACCTTTGCTGTGGCAGCAAAAGCTGGACGTTTGTCTTTTTTGCTCCAAACAGCGCCGAAAGTGAAAAAAGGTGCTTTTGAGGATAGACTTTTCAGGAAAGCAGAGAGGGCCAAATTGTCTGGGGCATTTGAAGGGGTTCCAGGAGGCAGTGAGGACCAGCATCACTTTTCCCCGCTGGCACCTTTGCTGTGGCTGCAAAAGCTGGACGCTTGTCTTTTTTCCTCCGGAGGGCGCCGAAAGTGAAAAAGGTGCTTTTGAGGATAGAGTGCGCAGGAAAGCAGAGAGGGCCAAATTGTCTGGGACATTTGAAGGGGTTCCAGGAGGCAGTGAGAAGCAGCATCACTTTTCCCCCGCTTGGCACCTTTGCTGTGGCAGCAAAAGCTGGACGTTTGTCTTTTTTTGCTCCAAACAGCGCCGAAAGTGAAAAAGGTGCTTTTGAGGATAGCGTTCGCAGGAAAGCAGAGAGGGCCAAATTGTGTGGGGCATTTGAAGGGGTTCCAGGAGCAGTGAGAAGCAGCATCAACTTTTCCCCGCTGGCACCTTTGCTGTGGCAGCAAAAGCTGGACGTTTTGTCTTTTTTGCTCCAAACAGCGCCGAAAGTGAAAAAAGGTGCTTTTGAGGATAGAGTGCGCAGGAAAGCAGAGAGGGCCAAATTGTCTGGGGCATTTGAAGGGGTTCCAGGAGGCAGTGAGGACCAGCATCACTTTTCCCCGCTGGCACCTTTGCTGTGGCAGCAAAAGCTGGACGTTTGTCTTTTTTGCTCCAAACAGCGCCGAAAGTGAAAAAAGGTGCTTTTGAGGATAGCGTGCGCAGGAAAGCAGAGAGGGCCAAATTGTCTGGGGCATTTGAAGGGGTTCCAGGAGGCAGTGAGGACCAGCATCACTTTTCCCCGCTGGCACCTTTGCTGTGGCAGCAAAAGCTGGACGTTTGTCTTTTTTGCTCCAAACAGCGCCGAAAGTGAAAAAAGGTGCTTTTGAGGATAGAGTGCGCAGGAAAGCAGAGAGGGCCAAATTGTCTGGGGCATTTGAAGGGGTTCCAGGAGGCAGTGAGGACCAGCATCACTTTTCTCCGCTGGCACCTTTGCTGTGGCAGCAAAAGCTGGAACGTTTGTCTTTTTTGCTCCAAACAGCGCCGAAAGTGAAAAAAGGTGCTTTTGAGGATAGACTTTTCAGGAAAGCAGAGACGGCCAAATTGTCTGGGGCATTTGAAGGGGTTCCAGGAGGCAGTGAGAAGCAGCATCACTTTTCCCCGCTGGCACCTTTGCTGTGGCAGCAAAAGCTGGACGTTTGTCTTTTTTGCTCCAAACAGCGCCGAAAGTGAAAAAAGGTGCTTTTGAGGATAGAGTGCGCAGGAAAGCAGAGAGGGCCAAATTGTGTGGGGCATTTGAAGGGGTTCCAGGAGGCAGTGAGGACCAGCATCACTTTTCCCCGCTGGCACCTTTGCTGTGGCAGCAAAAGCTGGACGTTTGTCTTTTTTGCTCCAAACAGCGCCGAAAGTGAAAAAAGGTGCTTTTGAGGATAGCGTGCGCAGGAAAGCAGAGAGGGCCAAATTGTCTGGGGCATTTGAAGGGTTCCAGGAGGCAGTGAGAAGCAGCATCACTTTTCCCCGCTGGCACCTTTGCTGTGGCAGCAAAAGCTGGACGTTTGTCTTTTTTGCTCCAAACAGCGCCGAAAGTGAAAAAAGGTGCTTTTGAGGATAGCGTTCGCAGGAAAGCAGAGAGGGCCAAATTGTGTGGGGCATTTGAAGGGGTTCCAGGAGGCAGTGAGAAGCAGCATCACTTTTCCCCCCTGGCACCTTTGCTGTGGCAGCAAAAGCTGGACGTTTGTCTTTTTTGCTCCAAACAGCGCCGAAAGTGAAAAAAGGTGCTTTTGAGGATAGAGTGCGCAGGAAAGCAGAGAGGGCCAAATTGTCTGGGGCATTTGAAGGGGTTCCAGGAGGCAGTGAGGACCAGCATCACTTTTCCCCGCTGGCACCTTTGCTGTGGCAGCAAAAGCTGGACGTTTGTCTTTTTTGCTCCCAAACAGCGCCGAAAGTGAAAAAAGGTGCTTTTGAGGATAGCGTGCGCAGGAAAGCAGAGAGGGCCAAATTGTCTGGGGCATTTGAAGGGTTCCAGGAGGCAGTGAGGACCAGCATCACTTTTCCCCGCTGGCACCTTTGCTGTGGCAGCAAAAGCTGGACGTTTGTCTTTTTTGCTCCAAACAGCGCCGAAAGTGAAAAAGGTGCTTTTGAGGATAGACTTTTCAGGAAAGCAGAGACGGCCAAATTGTCTGGGGCATTTGAAGGGGTTCCAGGAGGCAGTGAGAAGCAGCATCACTTTTCCCCGCTGGCACCTTTGCTGTGGCAGCAAAAGCTGGACGTTTGTCTTTTTTGCTCAAACAGCGCCGAAAGTGAAAAAAGGTGCTTTTGAGGATAGAGTGCGCAGGAAAGCAGAGAGGGCCAAATTGTGTGGGGCATTTGAAGGGGTTCCAGGAGGCAGTGAGGACCAGCATCACTTTTCCCCGCTGGCACCTTTGCTGTGGCAGCAAAAGCTGGACGTTTGTCTTTTTTGCTCCAAACAGCGCCGAAAGTGAAAAAAGGTGCTTTTGAGGATAGCGTGCGCAGGAAAGCAGAGAGGGCCAAATTGTCTGGGGCATTTGAAGGGGTTCCAGGAGGCAGTGAGAAGCAGCATCACTTTTCCCGCTGGCACCTTTGCTGTGGCAGCAAAAGCTGGACGTTTGTCTTTTTTGCTCCAAACAGCGCCGAAAAGTGAAAAAAGGTGCTTTTGAGGATAGCGTTCGCAGGAAAGCAGAGAGGGCCAAATTGTGTGGGGCATTTGAAGGGGTTCCAGGAGGCAGTGAGAAGCAGCATCACTTTTCCCCCCTGGCACCTTTGCTGTGGCAGCAAAAGCTGGACGTTTGTCTTTTTTGCTCCAAACAGCGCCGAAAGTGAAAAAAGGTGCTTTTGAGGATAGAGTGCGCAGGAAAGCAGAGAGGGCCAAATTGTCTGGGGCATTTGAAGGGGTTCCAGGAGGCAGTGAGGACCAGCATCACTTTTCCCCGCTGGCACCTTTGCTGTGGCAGCAAAAGCTGGACGTTTGTCTTTTTTGCTCCAAACAGCGCCGAAAGTGAAAAAAGGTGCTTTTGAGGATAGCGTGCGCAGGAAAGCAGAGAGGGCCAAATTGTCTGGGGCATTTGAAGGGGTTCCAGGAGGCAGTGAGGACCAGCATCACTTTTCCCCGCTGGCACCTTTGCTGTGGCAGCAAAAGCTGGACGTTTGTCTTTTTTGCTCCAAACAGCGCCGAAAGTGAAAAAGGTGCTTTTGAGGATAGAGTGCGCAGGAAAGCAGAGAGGGCCAAATTGTCTGGGGCATTTGAAGGGGTTCCAGGAGGCAGTGAGGACCAGCATCACTTTTCTCCGCTGGCACCTTTGCTGTGGCAGCAAAAGCTGGACGTTTGTCTTTTTTGCTCCAAACAGCGCCGAAAGTGAAAAAAGGTGCTTTTGAGGATAGACTTTTCAGGAAAGCAGAGAGGGCCAAATTGTCTGGGGCATTTGAAGGGGTTCCAGGAGGCAGTGAGAAGCAGCATCACTTTTCCCCGCTGGCACCTTTGCTGTGGCAGCAAAAGCTGGACGTTTGTCTTTTTTGCTCCAAACAGCGCCGAAAGTGAAAAAAGGTGCTTTTGAGGATAGAGTGCGCAGGAAAGCAGAGAGGGCCAAATTGTGTGGGGCATTTGAAGGGGTTCCAGGAGGCAGTGAGGACCAGCATCACTTTTCCCCGCTGGCACCTTTGCTGTGGCAGCAAAAGCTGGACGTTTGTCTTTTTTGCTCCAAACAGCGCCGAAAGTGAAAAAAGGTGCTTTTGAGGATAGCGTGCGCAGGAAAGCAGAGAGGGCCAAATTGTCTGGGGCATTTGAAGGGGTTCCAGGAGGCAGTGAGAAGCAGCATCACTTTTCCCCGCTGGCACCTTTGCTGTGGCAGCAAAAGCTGGACGTTTGTCTTTTTTGCTCCAAACAGCGCCCGAAAGTGAAAAAAGGTGCTTTTGAGGATAGAGTGCGCAGGAAAGCAGAGAGGGCCAAATTGTCTGGGGCATTTGAAGGGGTTCCAGGAGGCAGTGAGGACCAGCATCACTTTTCCCCGCTGGCACCTTTGCTGTGGCAGCAAAAGCTGGACGTTTGTCTTTTTTGCTCCAAACAGCGCCGAAAGTGAAAAAAGGTGCTTTTGAGGATAGAGTGCGCAGGAAAGCAGAGAGGGCCAAATTGTCTGGGGCATTTGAAGGGGTTCCAGGAGGCAGTGAGAAGCAGCATCACTTTTCCCCGTTGGCACCTTTGCTGTGGCAGCAAAAGCTGGACGTTTGTCTTTTTTGCTCCAAACAGCGCCGAAAGTGAAAAAAGGTGCTTTTGAGGATAGCGTGCGCAGGAAAGCAGAGAGGGCCAAATTGTGTGGGGCATTTGAAGGGGTTCCAGGAGGCAGTGAGGACCAGCATCACTTTTCCCCGCTGGCACCTTTGCTGTGGCAGCAAAAGCTGGACGTTTGTCTTTTTTGCTCCAAACAGCGCCGAAAGTGAAAAAAGGTGCTTTTGAGGATAGAGTGCGCAGGAAAGCAGAGAGGGCCAAATTGTCTGGGGCATTTGAAGGGGTTCCAGGAGGCAGTGAGAAGCAGCATCACTTTTCCCCGCTGGCACCTTTGCTGTGGCAGCAAAAGCTGGACGTTTGTCTTTTTTGCTCCAAACAGCGCCGAAAGTGAAAAAAGGTGCTTTTGAGGATAGCGTGCGCAGGAAAGCAGAGAGGGCCAAATTGTCTGGGGCATTTGAAGGGGTTCCAGGAGGCAGTGAGAAGCAGCATCACTTTTCCCCGCTGGCACCTTTGCTGTGGCAGCAAAAGCTGGACGTTTGTCTTTTTTGCTCCAAACAGCGCCGAAAGTGAAAAAAGGTGCTTTTGAGGATAGCGTGCGCAGGAAAGCAGAGAGGGGGGGCATTTGAAGGGGTTCCAGGAGGCAGTGAGGACCAGCATCACTTTTCCCCGCTGGCACCTTTGCTGTGGCAGCAAAAGCTGGACGTTTGTCTTTTTTGCTCCAAACAGCGCCGAAAGTGAAAAAAGGTGCTTTTGAGGATAGCGTGCGCAGGAAAGCAGAGAGGGCCAAATTGTCTGGGGCATTTGAAGGGGTTCCAGGAGGCAGTGAGAAGCAGCATCACTTTTCCCCGCTGGCACCTTTGCTGTGGCAGCAAAAGCTGGACGTTTGTCTTTTTTGCTCCAAACAGCGCCGAAAGTGAAAAAAGGTGCTTTTGAGGATAGAGTGCGCAGGAAAGCAGAGAGGGCCAAATTGTCTGGGGCATTTGAAGGGGTTCCAGGAGGCAGTGAGGACCAGCATCACTTTTCCCCGCTGGCACCTTTGCTGTGGCAGCAAAAGCTGGACGTTTGTCTTTTTTGCTCCAAACAGCGCCGAAAGTGAAAAAAGGTGCTTTTGAGGATAGCGTGCGCAGGAAAGCAGAGAGGGCCAAATTGTCTGGGGCATTTGAAGGGGTTCCAGGAGGCAGTGAGAAGCAGCATCACTTTTCCCCGCTGGCACCTTTGCTGTGGCAGCAAAAGCTGGACGTTTGTCTTTTTTGCTCCAAACAGCGCCGAAAGTGAAAAAAGGTGCTTTTGAGGATAGCGTTCGCAGGAAAGCAGAGAGGGCCAAATTGTGTGGGGCATTTGAAGGGGTTCCAGGAGGCAGTGAGAAGCAGCATCACTTTTCCCCCTGGCACCTTTGCTGTGGCAGCAAAAGCTGGACGTTTGTCTTTTTTGCTCCAAACAGCGCCGAAAGTGAAAAAAGGTGCTTTTGAGGATAGAGTGCGCAGGAAAGCAGAGAGGGCCAAATTGTCTGGGGCATTTGAAGGGGTTCCAGGAGGCAGTGAGGACCAGCATCACTTTTCCCCGCTGGCACCTTTGCTGTGGCAGCAAAAGCTGGACGTTTGTCTTTTTTGCTCCAAACAGCGCCGAAAGTGAAAAAAGGTGCTTTTGAGGATAGCGTGCGCAGGAAAGCAGAGAGGGCCAAATTGTCTGGGGCATTTGAAGGGGTTCCAGGAGGCAGTGAGGACCAGCATCACTTTTCCCCGCTGGCACCTTTGCTGTGGCAGCAAAAGCTGGACGTTTGTCTTTTTTGCTCCAAACAGCGCCGAAAGTGAAAAAAGGTGCTTTTGAGGATAGAGTGCGCAGGAAAGCAGAGAGGGCCAAATTGTCTGGGGCATTTGAAGGGGTTCCAGGAGGCAGTGAGGACCAGCATCACTTTTCTCCGCTGGCACCTTTGCTGTGGCAGCAAAAGCTGGACGTTTGTCTTTTTTGCTCCAAACAGCGCCGAAAGTGAAAAAAGGTGCTTTTGAGGATAGACTTTTCAGGAAAGCAGAGAGGGCCAAATTGTCTGGGGCATTTGAAGGGGTTCCAGGAGGCAGTGAGAAGCAGCATCACTTTTCCCGCTGGCACCTTTGCTGTGGCAGCAAAAGCTGGACGTTTGTCTTTTTTGCTCCAAACAGCGCCGAAAGTGAAAAAAGGTGCTTTTGAGGATAGAGTGCGCAGGAAAGCAGAGAGGGCCAAATTGTCTGGGGCATTTGAAGGGGTTCCAGGAGGCAGTGAGGACCAGCATCACTTTTCCCCGCTGGCACCTTTGCTGTGGCAGCAAAAGCTGGACGTTTGTCTTTTTTGCTCCAAACAGCGCCGAAAGTGAAAAAAGGTGCTTTTGAGGATAGCGTGCGCAGGAAAGCAGAGAGGGCCAAATTGTCTGGGGCATTTTGAAGGGGTTCCAGGAGGCAGTGAGAAGCAGCATCACTTTTCCCCGCTGGCACCTTTGCTGTGGCAGCAAAAGCTGGACGTTTGTCTTTTTTGCTCCAAACAGCGCCGAAAGTGAAAAAAGGTGCTTTTGAGGATAGAGTGCGCAGGAAAGCAGAGAGGGCCAAATTGTCTGGGGCATTTTGAAGGGGTTCCAGGAGGCAGTGAGGACCAGCATCACTTTTCCCCGCTGGCACCTTTGCTGTGGCAGCAAAAGCTGGACGTTTGTCTTTTTTGCTCCAAACAGCGCCGAAAGTGAAAAAAGGTGCTTTTGAGGATAGAGTGCGCAGGAAAGCAGAGAGGGCCAAATTGTCTGGGGCATTTGAAGGGGTTCCAGGAGGCAGTGAGAAGCAGCATCACTTTTCCCCGTTGGCACCTTTGCTGTGGCAGCAAAAGCTGGACGTTTGTCTTTTTTGCTCCAAACAGCGCCGAAAGTGAAAAAAGGTGCTTTTGAGGATAGCGTGCGCAGGAAAGCAGAGAGGGCCAAATTGTGTGGGGCATTTGAAGGGGTTCCAGGAGGCAGTGAGGACCAGCATCACTTTTCCCCGCTGGCACCTTTGCTGTGGCAGCAAAAGCTGGACGTTTGTCTTTTTTGCTCCAAACAGCGCCGAAAGTGAAAAAAGGTGCTTTTGAGGATAGAGTGCGCAGGAAAGCAGAGAGGGCCAAATTGTCTGGGGCATTTGAAGGGGTTCCAGGAGGCAGTGAGAAGCAGCATCACTTTTCCCCGCTGGCACCTTTGCTGTGGCAGCAAAAGCTGGACGTTTGTCTTTTTTGCTCCAAACAGCGCCGAAAGTGAAAAAAGGTGCTTTTGAGGATAGCGTGCGCAGGAAAGCAGAGAGGGCCAAATTGTCTGGGGCATTTGAAGGGGTTCCAGGAGGCAGTGAGAAGCAGCATCACTACCCTTTCCCCGCTGGCACCTTTGCTGTGGCAGCAAAAGCTGGACGTTTGTCTTTTTTGCTCCAAACAGCGCCGAAAGTGAAAAAAGGTGCTTTTGAGGATAGCGTGCGCAGGAAAGCAGAGAGGGCCCAAATTGTCTGGGGCATTTGAAGGGGTTCCAGGAGGCAGTGAGGACCAGCATCACTTTTCCCCGCTGGCACCTTTGCTGTGGCAGCAAAAGCTGGACGTTTGTCTTTTTTGCTCCAAACAGCGCCGAAAGTGAAAAAAGGTGCTTTTGAGGATAGCGTGCGCAGGAAAGCAGAGAGGGCCAAATTGTCTGGGGCATTTGAAGGGGTTCCAGGAGGCAGTGAGAAGCAGCATCACTTTTCCCCGCTGGCACCTTTGCTGTGGCAGCAAAAGCTGGACGTTTGTCTTTTTTGCTCCAAACAGCGCCGAAAGTGAAAAAAGGTGCTTTTGAGGATAGAGTGCGCAGGAAAGCAGAGAGGGCCAAATTGTCTGGGGCATTTGAAGGGGTTCCAGGAGGCAGTGAGGACCAGCATCACTTTTCCCCGCTGGCACCTTTGCTGTGGCAGCAAAAGCTGGACGTTTGTCTTTTTTGCTCCAAACAGCGCCGAAAGTGAAAAAAGGTGCTTTTGAGGATAGCGTGCGCAGGAAAGCAGAGAGGGCCAAATTGTCTGGGGCATTTGAAGGGGTTCCAGGAGGCAGTGAGAAGCAGCATCACTTTTCCCCGCTGGCACCTTTGCTGTGGCAGCAAAAGCTGGACGTTTGTCTTTTTTGCTCCAAACAGCGCCGAAAGTGAAAAAAAGGTGCTTTTGAGGATAGCGTGCGCAGGAAAGCAGAGAGGGCCAAATTGTCTGGGGCATTTGAAGGGGTTCCAGGAGGCAGTGAGGACCAGCATCACTTTTCCCCGCTGGCACCTTTGCTGTGGCAGCAAAAGCTGGACGTTTGTCTTTTTTGCTCCAAACAGCGCCGAAAGTGAAAAAAGGTGCTTTTGAGGATAGCGTGCGCAGGAAAGCAGAGAGGGCCAAATTGTCTGGGGCATTTGAAGGGGTTCCAGGAGGCAGTGAGGACCAGCATCACTTTTCCCCGCTGGCACCTTTGCTGTGGCAGCAAAAGCTGGACGTTTGTCTTTTTTGCTCCAAACAGCGCCGAAAGTGAAAAAAGGTGCTTTTGAGGATAGAGTGCGCAGGAAAGCAGAGAGGGCCAAATTGTCTGGGGCATTTGAAGGGGTTCCAGGAGGCAGTGAGAAGCAGCATCACTTTTCCCCGCTGGCACCTTTGCTGTGGCAGCAAAAGCTGGACGTTTGTCTTTTTTGCTCCAAACAGCGCCGAAAGTGAAAAAAGGTGCTTTTGAGGATAGCGTGCGCAGGAAAGCAGAGAGGGCCAAATTGTCTGGGGCATTTGAAGGGGTTCCAGGAGGCAGTGAGAAGCAGCATCACTTTTCCCCGCTGGCACCTTTGCTGTGGCAGCAAAAGCTGGACGTTTGTCTTTTTTGCTCCAAACAGCGCCGAAAGTGAAAAAAGGTGCTTTTGAGGATAGCGTGCGCAGGAAAGCAGAGAGGGCCAAATTGTCTGGGGCATTTGAAGGGGTTCCAGGAGGCAGTGAGGACCAGCATCACTTTTCCCCGCTGGCACCTTTGCTGTGGCAGCAAAAGCTGGACGTTTGTCTTTTTTGCTCCAAACAGCGCCGAAAGTGAAAAAAGGTGCATTTGAGGATAGCGTGCGCAGGAAAGCAGAGAGGGCCAAATTGTCTGGGGCATTTGAAGGGGTTCCAGGAGGCAGTGAGAAGCAGCATCACTTTTCCCCGCTGGCACCTTTGCTGTGGCAGCAAAAGCTGGACGTTTGTCTTTTTTGCTCCAAACAGCGCCGAAAGTGAAAAAAAGTTGCTTTTGAGGATAGAGTGCGCAGGAAAGCAGAGAGGGCCAAATTGTCTGGGGCATTTGAAGGGGTTCCAGGAGGCAGTGAGGACCAGCATCACTTTTCCCCGCTGGCACCTTTGCTGTGGCAGCAAAAGCTGGACGTTTGTCTTTTTTGCTCCAAACAGCGCCGAAAGTGAAAAAAGGTGCTTTTGAGGATAGCGTGCGCAGGAAAGCAGAGAGGGCCAAATTGTCTGGGGCATTTGAAGGGGTTCCAGGAGGCAGTGAGGACCAGCATCACTTTTCCCCGCTGGCACCTTTGCTGTGGCAGCAAAAGCTGGACGTTTGTCTTTTTTGCTCCAAACAGCGCCGAAAGTGAAAAAAGGTGCTTTTGAGGATAGAGTGCGCAGGAAAGCAGAGAGGGCCAAATTGTCTGGGGCATTTGAAGGGGTTCCAGGAGGCAGTGAGAAGCAGCATCACTTTTCCCCGCTGGCACCTTTGCTGTGGCAGCAAAAGCTGGACGTTTGTCTTTTTTGCTCCAAACAGCGCCGAAAGTGAAAAAAGGTGCTTTTGAGGATAGAGTGCGCAGGAAAGCAGAGAGGGCCAAATTGTCTGGGGCATTTGAAGGGGTTCCAGGAGGCAGTGAGAAGCAGCATCACTTTTCCCCGCTGGCACCTTTGCTGTGGCAGCAAAAGCTGGACGTTTGTCTTTTTTGCTCCAAACAGCGCCGAAAGTGAAAAAAGGTGCTTTTGAGGATAGACTTTTCAGGAAAGCAGAGAGGGCCAAATTGTCTGGGGCATTTGAAGGGGTTCCAGGAGGCAGTGAGAAGCAGCATCACTTTTCCCCGCTGGCACCTTTGCTGTGGCAGCAAAAGCTGGACGTTTGTCTTTTTTGCTCCAAACAGCGCCGAAAGTGAAAAAAGGTGCTTTTGAGGATAGCGTGCGCAGGAAAGCAGAGAGGGCCAAATTGTGTGGGGCATTTGAAGGGGTTCCAGGAGGCAGTGAGGACCAGCATCACTTTTCCCCGCTGGCACCTTTGCTGTGGCAGCAAAAGCTGGACGTTTGTCTTTTTTGCTCCAAACAGCGCCGAAAGTGAAAAAAGGTGCTTTTGAGGATAGCGTGCGCAGGAAAGCAGAGAGGGCCAAATTGTGTGGGGCATTTGAAAGAGTTCCAGGAGGCAGTGAGGACCAGCATCACTTTTCCCCGCTGGCACCTTTGCTGTGGCAGCAAAAGCTGGACGTTTGTCTTTTTTGCTCCAAACAGCGCCGAAAGTGAAAAAAGGTGCTTTTGAGGATAGCGTGCGCAGGAAAGCAGAGAGGGCCAAATTGTGTGGGGCATTTGAAGGGGTTCCAGGAGGCAGTGAGGACCAGCATCACTTTTCCCCGCTGGCACCTTTGCTGTGGCAGCAAAAGCTGGACGCTTGTCTTTTTTGCTCCAAACAGCGCCGAAAGTGAAAAAAGGTGCTTTTGAGGATAGCGTGCGCAGGAAAGCAGAGAGGGCCAAATTGTCTGGGGCATTTGAAGGGGTTCCAGGAGGCAGTGAGGACCAGCATCACTTTTCCCGCTGGCACCTTTGCTGTGGCAGCAAAAGCTGGACGTTTGTCTTTTTGCTCCAAACAGCGCCGAAAGTGAGAAAAGGTGCTTTTGAGGATAGCGTGCGCAGGAAAGCAGAGAGGGCCAAATTGTCTGGGGCATTTGAAGGGGTTCCAGGAGGCAGTGAGGACCAGCATCACTTTTCCCCGCTGGCACCTTTGCTGTGGCAGCAAAAGCTGGACGTTTGTCTTTTTTGCTCCAAACAGCGCCGAAAGTGAAAAAAGGTGCTTTTGAGGATAGCGTGCGCAGGAAAGCAGAGAGGGCCAAATTGTCTGGGGCATTTGAAGGGGTTCCAGGAGGCAGTGAGAAGCAGCATCACTTTTCCCCGCTGGCACCTTTGCTGTGGCAGCAAAAGCTGGACGTTTGTCTTTTTTGCTCCAAACAGCGCCGAAAGTGAAAAAAGGTGCTTTTGAGGATAGCGTGCGCAGGAAAGCAGAGAGGGCCAAATTGTCTGGGGCATTTGAAGGGGTTCCAGGAGGCAGTGAGAAGCAGCATCACTTTTCCCCGCTGGCACCTTTGCTGTGGCAGCAAAAGCTGGACGTTTGTCTTTTTTGCTCCAAACAGCGCCGAAAGTGAAAAAAGGTGCTTTTGAGGATAGCGTGCGCAGGAAAGCAGAGAGGGCCAAATTGTCTGGGGCATTTGAAGGGGTTCCAGGAGGCAGTGAGGACCAGCATCACTTTTCCCCGCTGGCACCTTTGCTGTGGCAGCAAAAGCTGGACGTTTGTCTTTTTTGCTCCAAACAGCGCCGAAAGTGAAAAAAGGTGCTTTTGAGGATAGCGTGCGCAGGAAAGCAGAGAGGGCCAAATTGTCAGGGGCATTTGAAGGGGTTCCAGGAGGCAGTGAGAAGCAGCATCACTTTTCCCCGCTGGCACCTTTGCTGTGGCAGCAAAAGCTGGACGTTTGTCTTTTTTGCTCCAAACAGCGCCGAAAGTGAAAAAAGGTGCTTTTGAGGATAGCGTGCGCAGGAAAGCAGAGAGGGCCAAATTGTCTGGGGCATTTGAAGGGGTTCCAGGAGGCAGTGAGGACCAGCATCACTTTTCCCCGCTGGCACCTTTGCTGTGGCAGCAAAAGCTGGACGTTTGTCTTTTTTGCTCCAAACAGCGCCGAAAGTGAAAAAAGGTGCTTTTGAGGATAGCGTGCGCAGGAAAGCAGAGAGGGCCAAATTGTCTGGGGCATTTGAAGGGGTTCCAGGAGGCAGTGAGGACCAGCATCACTTTTCCCCGCTGGCACCTTTGCTGTGGCAGCAAAAGCTGGACGTTTGTCTTTTTTGCTCCAAACAGCGCCGAAAGTGAAAAAAGGTGCTTTTGAGGATAGCGTGCGCAGGAAAGCAGAGAGGGCCAAATTGTCTGGGGCATTTGAAGGGTTCCAGGAGGCAGTGAGAAGCAGCATCACTTTTCCCCGCTGGCACCTTTGCTGTGGCAGCAAAAGCTGGACGTTTGTCTTTTTTGCTCCAAACAGCGCCGAAAGTGAAAAAAGGTGCTTTTGAGGATAGCGTGCGCAGGAAAGCAGAGAGGGCCAAATTGTCTGGGGCATTTGAAGGGGTTCCAGGAGGCAGTGAGAAGCAGCATCACTTTTCCCCGCTGGCACCTTTGCTGTGGCAGCAAAAGCTGGACGTTTGTCTTTTTTGCTCCACACAGCGCCGAAAGTGAAAAAAGGTGCTTTTGAGGATAGACTTTTCAGGAAAGCAGAGAGGGCCAAATTGTCTGGGGCATTTGAAGGGGTTCCAGGAGGCAGTGAGAAGCAGCATCACTTTTCCCCGCTGGCACCTTTGCTGTGGCAGCAAAAGCTGGACGTTTGTCTTTTTTGCTCCAAACAGCGCCGAAAGTGAAAAAAGGTGCTTTTGAGGATAGCGTGCGCAGGAAAGCAGAGAGGGCCAAATTGTGTGGGGCATTTGAAGGGGTTCCAGGAGGCAGTGAGGACCAGCATCACTTTTCCCCGCTGGCACCTTTGCTGTGGCAGCAAAAGCTGGACGTTTGTCTTTTTTGCTCCAAACAGCGCCGAAAGTGAAAAAAGGTGCTTTTGAGGATAGCGTGCGCAGGAAAGCAGAGAGGGCCAAATTGTCTGGGGCATTTGAAGGGGTTCCAGGAGGCAGTGAGGACCAGCATCACTTTTCCCCGCTGGCACCTTTGCTGTGGCAGCAAAAGCTGGACGTTTGTCTTTTTTGCTCCAAACAGCGCCGAAAGTGAAAAAAGGTGCTTTTGAGGATAGCGTGCGCAGGAAAGCAGAGAGGGCCAAATTGTCTGGGGCATTTGAAGGGGTTCCAGGAGGCAGTGAGGACCAGCATCACTTTTCCCCGCTGGCACCTTTGCTGTGGCAGCAAAAGCTGGACGTTTGTCTTTTTTGCTCCCAAACAGCGCCGAAAGTGAAAAAAGGTGCATTTGAGGATAGCGTGCGCAGGAAAGCAGAGAGGGCCAAATTGTCTGGGGCATTTGAAGGGGTTCCAGGAGGCAGTGAGGACCAGCATCACTTTTCCCCGCTGGCACCTTTGCTGTGGCAGCAAAAGCTGGACGTTTGTCTTTTTTGCTCCAAACAGCGCCGAAAGTGAAAAAAGGTGCTTTTGAGGATAGCGTGCGCAGGAAAGCAGAGAGGGCCAAATTGTCTGGGGCATTTGAAGGGGTTCCAGGAGGCAGTGAGGACCAGCATCACTTTTCCCTGCTGGCACCTTTGCTGTGGCAGCAAAAGCTGGACGTTTGTCTTTTTTGCTCCAAACAGCGCCGAAAGTGAAAAAGGTGCTTTTGAGGATAGCGTGCGCAGGAAAGCAGATAGGGCCAAATTGTCTGGGGCATTTGAAGGGGTTCCAGGAGGCAGTGAGAAGCAGCATCACTTTTCCCCGCTGGCACCTTTGCTGTGACAGCAAAAGCTGGACGTTTGTCTTTTTTGCTCCAAACAGCGCCGAAAGTGAAAAAAGGTGCTTTTGAGGATAGACTTTTCAGGAAAGCAGAGAGGGCCAAATTGTGTGGGGCATTTGAAGGGGTTCCAGGAGGCAGTGAGGACCAGCATCACTTTTCCCCGCTGGCACCTTTGCTGTGGCAGCAAAAGCTGGACGTTTGTCTTTTTTGCTCCAAACAGCGCCGAAAGTGAAAAAAGGTGCTTTTGAGGATAGACTGCGCAGGAAAGCAGAGAGGGCCAAATTGTCTGGGGCATTTGAAGGGGTTCCAGGAGGCAGTGAGGACCAGCATCACTTTTCCCTGCTGGCACCTTTGCTGTGGCAGCAAAAGCTGGACGTTTGTCTTTTTTGCTCCAAACAGCGCCGAAAGTGAAAAAAGGTGCTTTTGAGGATAGAGTGCGCAGGAAAGCAGAGAGGGCCAAATTGTCTGGGGCATTTGAAGGGGTTCCAGGAGGCAGTGAGAAGCAGCATCACTTTTCCCCGCTGGCACCTTTGCTGTGGCAGCAAAAGCTGGACGTTTGTCTTTTTTGCTCCAAACAGCGCCGAAAGTGAAAAAAGGTGCTTTTGAGGATAGCTTGCGCAGGAAAGCAGAGAGGGCCAAATTGTCTGGGGCATTTGAAGGGGTTCCAGGAGGCAGTGAGAAGCAGCATCACTTTTCCCCGCTGGCACCTTTGCTGTGGCAGCAAAAGCTGGACGTTTGTCTTTTTTGCTCCAAACAGCGCCGAAAGTGAAAAAAGGTGCTTTTGAGGATAGCGTGCGCAGGAAAGCAGAGAGGGCCAAATTGTCTGGGGCATTTGAAGGGGTTCCAGGAGGCAGTGAGGACCAGCATCACTTTTCCCCGCTGGCACCTTTGCTGTGGCAGCAAAAGCTGGACGTTTGTCTTTTTTGCTCCAAACAGCGCCGAAAGTGAAAAAAGGTGCTTTTGAAGATAGCGTGCGCAGGAAAGCAGAGAGGGCCAAATTGTCTGGGGCATTTGAAGGGGTTCCAGGAGGCAGTGAGAAGCAGCATCACTTTTCCCCGCTGGCACCTTTGCTGTGGCAGCAAAAGCTGGACGTTTGTCTTTTTTGCTCCAAACAGCGCCGAAAGTGAAAAAAGGTGCTTTTCAGGATAGCGTGCGCAGGAAAGCAGAGAGGGCCAAATTGTCTGGGGCATTTGAAGGGGTTCCAGGAGGCAGTGAGGACCAGCATCACTTTTCCCCGCTGGCACCTTTGCTGTGGCAGCAAAAGCTGGACGTTTGTCTTTTTTGCTCCAAACAGCGCCGAAAGTGAAAAAAGGTGCTTTTGAGGATAGCGTGCGCAGGAAAGCAGAGAGGGCCAAATTGTCTGGGGCATTTGAAGGGGTTCCAGGAGGCAGTGAGGACCAGCATCACTTTTCCCCGCTGGCACCTTTGCTGTGGCAGCAAAAGCTGGACGTTTGTCTTTTTTGCTCCAAACAGCGCCGAAAGTGAAAAAAGGTGCTTTTGAGGATAGCGTGCGCAGGAAAGCAGAGAGGGCCAAATTGTCTGGGGCATTTGAAGGGGTTCCAGGAGGCAGTGAGAAGCAGCATCACTTTTCCCCGCTGGCACCTTTGCTGTGGCAGCAAAAGCTGGACGTTTGTCTTTTTTGCTCCAAACAGCGCCGAAAGTGAAAAAAGGTGCTTTTGAGGATAGACTTTTCAGGAAAGCAGAGAGGGCCAAATTGTCTGGGGCATTTGAAGGGGTTCCAGGAGGCAGTGAGAAGCAGCATCACTTTTCCCCGCTGGCACCTTTGCTGTGGCAGCAAAAGCTGGACGTTTGTCTTTTTTGCTCCAAACAGCGCCGAAAGTGAAAAAAGGTGCTTTTGAGGATAGCGTGCGCAGGAAAGCAGAGAGGGCCAAATTGTCTGGGGCATTTGAAGGGGTTCCAGGAGGCAGTGAGAAGCAGCATCACTTTTCCCCGCTGGCACCTTTGCTGTGGCAGCAAAAGCTGGACGTTTGTCTTTTTTGCTCCAAACAGCGCCGAAAGTGAAAAAAGGTGCTTTTGAGGATAGCGTGCGCAGGAAAGCAGAGAGGGCCAAATTGTCTGGGGCATTTGAAGGGGTTCCAGGAGGCAGTGAGGACCAGCATCACTTTTCCCCGCTGGCACCTTTGCTGTGGCAGCAAAAGCTGGACGTTTGTCTTTTTTGCTCCAAACAGCGCCGAAAGTGAAAAAAGGTGCTTTTGAGGATAGAGTGCGCAGGAAAGCAGAGAGGGCCAAATTGTCTGGGGCATTTGAAGGGGTTCCAGGAGGCAGTGAGAAGCAGCATCACTTTTCCCCGCTGGCACCTTTGCTGTGGCAGCAAAAGCTGGACGTTTGTCTTTTTTGCTCCAAACAGCGCCGAAAGTGAAAAAAGGTGCTTTTGAGGATAGACTTTTCAGGAAAGCAGAGAGGGCCAAATTGTCTGGGGCATTTGAAGGGGTTCCAGGAGGCAGTGAGAAGCAGCATCACTTTTCCCGCTGGCACCTTTGCTGTGGCAGCAAAAGCTGGACGTTTGTCTTTTTTGCTCCAAACAGCGCCGAAAGTGAAAAAAGGTGCTTTTGAGGATAGCGTGCGCAGGAAAGCAGAGAGGGCCAAATTGGTCTGGGGGCATTTGAAGGGGTTCCAGGAGGCAGTGAGAAGCAGCATCACTTTTCCCCCGCTGG
>NW_028127635.1:0-18253 GCF_965231255.1 Vanellus vanellus | reverse complement strand
GATGTACCAGAGGGATAACTATGGGCCTCTCCAAATAACCTTCAGAGAGGAGGTGCCGGTTGCTTTTCGGTGAACAGGACAGAGCTGGGGACGAGCAGCCCGGGTGACCAACTGTGTAAATGTATGTTGAGTTGAGGCACTAAGTCTCTGTGTGAGGGCAGAACAGCTCGGTCTACCCCACCCAGCACTCAGGGGCTTGTTTGGAGAGAACAGGGGTATGAGAGCCCCTCTGAGCCTACTCCACAGTGCATTTGTGCCCTTGCTGATGTTTATTGCCATTTTCCAGAGACCCTGCTGCGTCCTCTTATCCTTTGTGTCTTATCCCTTCTAGGGAACACCCTGTGTTCTTCATGTTTGTCCAGATCGCAATCATTTCTATCTTCAAGTCCTATCCCACTGTGGGAGACATTGCACTGTACATGGCGTTCCTTCCAGTCTGGAGCCACCTTTACAGATGTAAGTTCTTTGTGTTTGATTGTTCCTTATCCGGGATGGGAAAGGGCCTGTCCAATAATTGCTGCCACTAAACCAAACCGGGCGCATGTTCGGAGGCTCTTGCGGCCTCCTCGGGTTGTCTGGAAGGAGGCTTGATTTTTCTGGTGATAGTCTCTAATGTATCTTTAGGGCTAGGATTGAAATTGGTGAAGGAGGGACTTTTCACTTGTGCCTTATCTTCCCGCTCTCACCAAGTTGATCTGAAGATTAACTTCCTTTGTAAAAACCTTTTACCGTCCTGCACAAGGGATGTGGCTTATTTAAAGTACATCCATCCTTCAAATGCTTTACTCTCATTTAAGGCTGTGTGATTTGAACACTGCTCCTGCAATTGGTGAGTCCCCCAACCTTAAAATCCTGCACCTTGCAGTGGTTCTTTGGTTTGCATCTGCTTGTTTGCTTAGAGTGAAAGTAACTGAATTACTCCAAGCAATTGTCCAGTTTTCTTAAAAGCTTCATGAAAAAAGCCTCTTTAGTTCTTTAAATCACCAGAGAGCTTCCTGGTGATTTTCAGACTCAGTCTCTAGAACCTGCTACACTGGAGCGATTTGGAAGTCCTGTGTTTTTCCTGGTGTTTCTTGCTTAAACCAACTGCTTTGACCAACCCTGCGAGGTTGTCCGGGCCTTTTACTGCAGTCTTCTCTAACCCAGGCCAAGTGTGTTTATGGACAGCTAAGCCCGCCTGATGTCAGGAGACATAATTGGGAGTCAAGAGACTTGGGAGACCATCTGCTTTCTTAGTTTCGGACTAAGGAAAGCAAAGGTCACAGCAGCTGTGATAAAACAGGGCAGGAAGCCCCAGGGTAGCCCCAAGCGTGTCGCAGCTGTAGCAGGTGATGTACTTCTGAGAAATGCTGAATCAGCGTAGTTCAGTTGCACATTCCGAGCATGCAGATAAGAGGACTGTGACCAGTGAGAGGGACAGTCTGGGACATGTTCCCACCCCACAGTGAGTGAATAGACCTACCGAACAAGAAGTTTAAAAAGGTAGGTGTGAACAGGTTTGGATGTGACAGTGCTCTTAAATGTCAGACGGTTCCTTTCAGCTGCAGAATGATCGGGAGTCTTCCAGTTACCTTCAGGGACATTGGCTGAGCCTCAGCCAAGCCCAGCGACACAAGTGCCGGGATGAATTATAATACTGCTGCCAAAAGACAGGCATAAATAGTTCACAGAAAACAAAATCTCTTCTGGCCTAGTAGTTCCTAGCTCTTTTAGACAAAGTTGTGCTTGGTTTTGCCCATCTAATGCACTCATGGAGACTAATGGATTCTGGCCACACTTGCGCCTCCCGAGGTCATGTGTTTGTCAACGCATTTGGCCTATGTGAGTTTCCTCCTTTTCTGGTGCTTTCATTTCCTTACCACCTCCTGAGGAGGTATCTCTTTTCCTATGGCCCACAGGTTCATTTTTTTCCTTTGCCGTCAGCTTGACGAGGCTGGGGAACGGCGTGCTCTGCTCTCTGAGTCATGATGCTGGTGGAAAGGCCCTTCTCAAAACCGCTGGTTACTATAGCATAGGCACCAAAAAGCCAGGTCCTCCGAGGAAGAGTGATTGGAAGCAGGACCTAAAAGGAAAGAGCTACAAATGAGGATGTCACATTCAAACAAAGGCAGAAGTCTTTATTTTAAAGGGAAATATAGTGGATTTCTTAGAAAAGCTAGCCAGGAAATTATTAAAGCAAACTGTGAAAGGTTGTTGGAGAGAAGTATGTGTTGGCGAGTGCCTCTGCCCCACTGCACATACCCTAAATACCACTGCTGGTTGCGTGAGCATGGCTGCTCAATAATGCATCGTTTTAACAGCTTGGTTTTCTTTTGCAGTCCTCCGGAACATCTTCATCCTGTCGTGTGTGCTCATTGTCTGCTCCCTCCTGTTCCCCGTTCTGTGGCATCTATGGATTTATGCAGGAAGTGCCAACTCCAATTTTTATTATGCCATCACGTTGACTTTCAACATAGGGCAGGTTAGTAGAGCAAGGTAAACGAGGTTAAACTTTGGGTAGGTCACTGGATCGGGTCTCCTGTCAGCAACAGTGAATTCTGCAGGATTCTTTGCATCCTGCTTAGTCCTGCGCAGCAGCTCCCTGCCTCTCCTTGCTCCAGCTGGAATCTGCCTAGTCCTCACCTTCTGGCAACCTGATGGGAGAGAGTTCTTGTGGTATTTGAGCTATAGCTTAACAATCCAACTAGGCTGTACTGCAAGTTGCATGGTCTGTCATTTGATAGCAGAGAAAAGCGTTTTGGTACGGCAGGACTAAGAGCACATGTGAACGGAGAAGGTGAGCTAAGAGGGGAAGTGGGAAAACCCATGGGGCAGCAGCAGTGGGGCCAGACGACAGGCAAATGAGAACTGTACATGGGGACGTGGCAGTGATTTTTCTGAGCGTTATACCTCACTGAGACGTAGGGTTGTGGGCACATGCAGGGTCCCAGTCGTGCCAGGGCTTGCTCTCCCTGCTTCTCTCAAGGCCATTCAAGATACATGACTTTATCCAGCCTTAGGGAAAACAGAGCTTGGCACCCCTGGGGGTTGGGATTCAACGTACACAGTTAACACAACCTTTTCTAAGGTTCCCTTCCTCTTCTCTGTGCTGTTTCTGTGCTGCTCTGTGCTCAGTTTCACATGGGGATGAGCAGAATGTTCATTTCGTGTTAAAGTTGCCTTTATTTTGAATGTGCCTCAGCCATTTACATTTGTCTGCTTCCCCTAAAACTAGAGGAGCAAATATCACCAAGTATCACCCTCACTAGAGGGCTGAATATCACCTGCTTGTACATCCCCCACCACCTCCATAAACGGGGACAGACACCCGTTCTGTGAAAGCAAGAAGCGATTCCATGCAGTGAGTGGGGTGAGAGAGAGAACAGAGATACGACGAAGAAGCGCTTATAGGAAATTGGGAGTGGTTCATTAGCGCTGTAACTACACGGTGTTGCTATGGAATGAAAGGCATAGTAAAACTTAAATTACAGATGGCAGGTATTGGTATTCTAAGAGGATTTTAATCTCCTGCCTGAGGAAGTCATCGCAGATCCTGCGAGGTCTTGTGCTCTGTGTAAATGCAAACAGAGCAAAAACCTCCATTCTGATTTCCCTGTGAGAAAGAACTAACCCTCATCCCCACTGACCTCAGCTCTTTCTTTTCCCATTAAGACATCCGCGGAGAAGTTTAGTTAAAAATAAAATCAGCCATATTGATGTAGCATGTCAGTAGTCAGCCACGGTGTTCAGCAAACAAGTGGACAGACTAAGCATGGCTGTTCTCACTCTCCCTGGGCACCTCTACCCTTCGCTCTCTGTTCTCCTTCCCGCTTTCTCCTCTGACGTCAGCAGCCCCGTTTCTCTTTCCCTCAGTCCCCGCACAGTCCTCCATATCCTCCCATCCTGCCACTGAGCCTTCTCCGCAGCAGCTGTGTGGCACAGTAACCCAGGCGGGCTCTGGTTGGCAGCCCGACCCTCCCTCTGTCCCCTTAGCACTGCGGCGTACGTCAGGTGGGGCTCTCCCCGGAGTGAATTCCCCGGGGAAAAGGGTGAGCACATTGTGCCAAAGTGATGCACTAAGTGGCATCCGGACATTAGGACAAAAACTACTAGTTTGGTCTGGCGCTGAAAGGTTTTCTGCTCAAGTTATGTGACACTATTTCCAGATGGAGGAGGTCAGCGTTCCTGGGGAAGGGTGGCACTACAAGAAGGTAAATGACAAATGGCACTACTGAGCCGTCACTGCCTGCGCTTGCAGCACCCCAGCCTGCCCCTGCAAAGGCAGCTGGCTGCTGTAGAGACACCACTGAGACCCACCCTGGCGTTCTCGGTGCTTTTAGGCAAGGGAGCTGTCACGCTGCGGTGCCTCGGTGCAGCCAAAGTGGCGCTGAGTGGGGGAAGGACCTTGTGATTGCCACATCAGGTTTCCACGGGCGCTGCGGTTCTCTTGCAAAGCACTTCAGTTGTGATTTAACACAACAACGTGGCTGGTGGCAGTACCAGCCCGGGGTATGCCACCTCCCGACAACACGGGACAGTGCCCGCAGCTCTGTGTGCGGCCGCACGCTCTGACCGGGGGCAGGGGAGAATCTGGGGGACGGCCAGCGCTGCTCACTCACAGGGGGACAGTGTGCAGACGTGTACCCGGGGTTGGCCGCCCCACAGAGGGCACGACAGCACGGGGGCAGGAGGGAGATGCAGACGTGATGGGGGTGGGATAAGGGCTTTTATCTGGTGTTGCTCCTGAACGTTGTACTGTGAAGCCACAGCCATGACATTTCAGCCCTTCTCTTCACCCCTGAGCCTGGTAAGTATTATTTTGTTAAACCGCTAAAGCTTCTGTTTGCTAAGGCTGACCCGGGGAGCTGTGGTGTTCCTGCTGCTGCCTGCAAGCTTCGTACCCGCTCTGAGTAGAAAAGGCTGTTGAAAAACTTCTGAAAAGTGCTTAATAGCAATCAGCAGCAGGAGACCTCTGGCATTTGAGCTGAGCTGCATGACAGTGCTTGCATGGAAGGAGTCCTGTGGGTGAGGTTGAGATGGTCTGTAGAGCTGTGGCACAGATGGAGCTGTCATTGTCACATATTCTGACCAGTTGGTGGAGCTGTTGTCTCCTTGGCGGCGATGTCTGTGAGAACCCACTGGTAGCACAACAAATAGATTAGTTTAAGTCTCCCGTGGCTTAATGCTGCAAAGGCAATGGCCAAGGAGTGTTCACAGGATCACAGTGTCTCCTCTCACAATGCACGATGAACTTCTTAAACCCCTTTAGGGTCCATCAAACACATGTCCCTTTTTATTCCTTATTCTGAAGCATTGCTAATATGTCTGAACATCTCACTTCTGCAGATCCTGCTCATCTCGGATTATTTCTATGCCTTCCTCCGGCGGGAGTACTACCTCACTCACGGACTCCACTTGACAAGGCAAGATGGGACAGAAGCCATGCTTGTTTTGAAATAAGGATTGTGCCCGCCTTTCCCTGGGACATGGACCGCTCTAAGGACCATGCAAAGCTTAGGGTATGTGGGGTGGGTGGGGAAGGTTCCCTGAATGAGATCTTGACTTTGGGAATGATACCTACTGAAAAAAAGGGCTGAGGTTCTTCTGGGAATGCCCTCCTGAGCTGTGGGCTCAGAGCAGAGACTGTAAGAGCTACAAGTAGGAGCTGCAGTGCCTCCATTGGAGCATCTCCCTTCTTCCCTCAGCTGTGCTTTTCACTGCAACCTCAGCCATCAACTCCGGGCAGTCCAGCAGGAACTGGAGAAAGTGTCTGAGCTAAAACCAGGGCTGAATCTCTGGCTCAGAAAGAGCTCAGGCCATAAACGGTTCACTTGAAAATCACTGCTTCTTGGAGATGTTTGCTTCTCCTGGAAATTTCCCCTTCGCTGCTTTGACCAGTAATGCTCCTCCTTGGCACAAGGCAACCTCTGGGTACCCGGTGCCTAAGCCCTGGAGGCAGGTGCCATTTCTCGGTTCTCCTACTGGTGTGGGATCTGGAAAAAATCACGTGTGCTCAGGCACAGTGGCTGCTGTGAAACAAATGGGGACCAAGGGTGACCTGTTGGAAGGGGGACAGCTGAAGCTGCTGCCACAGGTAATCTTGGAGCTCAAACACTACTAAGCACTGGATGGGGGGTGAAAGCAAAACTGGATTTGGGGTGAAAGCAGGAGCAGGGTGGGTACCGGGTAACTGCTGTATCCCGTTGAAGCGACACAGACACTTCCATGTCAGGAACTGCACAGAGGCATGACAGGGACTCGGAAGAAGGAACGCTACTGTGGAGATAGATTCCCGCTGCTCCTCGTTTCTGTAGGGTAACAAAGCTTGGCAGTGCGGGGCTCACACCGTAACGTTGTGTTCACTTGAGGCAGCAGCCTGGGTGTGGGACGAGCGCGCTGCCTGCCCGGGCTAGGGACCAGGAGGTGTCAAAATCTCCCCTTTAAGGTGCCAGACCAAATCCAGAAGGAGCCTCAGATACCACTGCTGCGGAGTTGTTGGGCTCCAGGTGTTCCACAGGCACGTAACACTATGGGACATGCACTTCCCCGTGTTACCCTCTTGCAGGTACAGTGATGGTGTCTTGTGGCTGTGCGCGGAGGACTCGGTTAAAGCAGTGCCCTTTGGTTCCCCCACCGCTCCCCTCCCGCTGTGCTCAGACCTACTCCCTGCAGAGCTGCTGCTGACCCCATGAATGTGACACACCAGGGCAAAGCCACCAGGCTGGCTTCTCGCTCTGCTGGCTGCGTGGTGGCAGGGAAGCGGTAACCGCAGGGCGAAAGCCGCCTCGCCGGTGTCGGGGCAGCGGGCAGCCCGCTCCCGCACTCAGCTCAAGAACACTCCGAAGGGCTGGGAATGTCACCACGTCGAAGCCAAACCGCACCTGGGACAGAGCAACTGAGAGACGGACGTGCCCAGGCGGTTGTGTAAACAGCTCTTCTTTCTTTCTGGACAATTAAAACGTTTGCCTTACTGCACTGCTGTTAGCGCTTTGGTGGGGGGTTGTTAATGGGCGCCCAGCTCAGCCCCCCGCGCTCAGCCCCCCGGGCCGGGGCAGACGGAGGCAGGGCTGTGCTCACTGCCGGCTGCGTGGCATGGCAAGGAGCAGAATAAACCGTGCAAGTTTTAACAGCTCTAGTGTGCGCTGTGTGTGGGAGGGGGGACTGGGGGTGAGTGGGGGGCTCTGGGAGGCACCGAAAGGCACATGGAGGGGTCGTGAGGGGACTTGAAAGCAAACGCGGGGGCCAGGAAGGAAAATGAGTGGCCCTGGGACATGCCAAAAAGCAAACACGTCTAGGGCACACTGAAACCCACTCCGGTTTTAGGACACGCCAGCTCTCCACAGCTGAGCCCCACAGCGGTGTGACTAAAGCAGAGGATGGGTAGCTGGGGCTATCTGGGGGCTCGCCATTTTACAGCCCCCTCTTCCCCAAAGAAGAAAGTAATTCACTCGTGAGGAGGGAGACGATGCTGACAGGAGATGGCAGGACTGAGCCGAGGGGCCACCGGCAGCAGCACCGTCCTCTGTCCCCAGCAGCTGAATTTGTTCCTGTGACTGTGCCCAGGGCCACACTCCCGGCCACCCACTGCCCCTCCAGCTGGGTCCATCCGGGTGTCCCGGGGAGCAGGACCCAAAGCTGGACTCAGAAGTGGTCCTGAGGAGAGGTACCGGTGGGGCTGAGGAAGAGCAGGGGCAGGGACAGGGACAGGAGCTCACTGGGTCTGTCTGAAACCGGAGCAAGGTGGGGAGCACATGTGTATCTGCACACACCGCTGGGACCCAGCAGAGCAGGAGGAGAAGTCGGACAGCAGCACATGGCACAGGGGCAGTGCCCAAAGGCCATGCTGGCCGTGCACCACGGAGAAACCCCCAACCCACCGTCCTCCAGGGAACAGCCCCACTGGGTGGGACATGCAGGGGGTCCTGGCGCGGGGTTGTACTCACCCACAGACTCGGTGCAAGCCCTGCAGATCCGTGCCGGCCCCCTCGTACGTGGCCATGTTTGCCCCCAGCTTGAGGATGCTGTTCCAGAAGCCTTGGTACATGTTGGCACAGGCAGTGCCCGAAGTCAGCAGCCCGGCCAGGTGCCCTGCCAGCCACCCAGGGGGTCAGCGAGAGCACCCACACCTTGGGGACGGAGCCCACCTCGCTCCCGGGGGGACCTGGCCACCCCTGGGCCACCGCAGTGCCGGTGCCACCCGGGCACGATGAGCTCCCCCTTCCCCGCAGGACGCACACCAACCTTCTGCCATGCTGTGCCCATGCCCAGCCCTGCCTGCGTTTGCAGAGAGCCCGAAAGCACGGCTCTGCCGGGACCGGGAGCCCATGCCGGGGCAGTTGGGGCGCCCCACACCCACCACCAGCACCCCCGGCCCACTGCTCATGTCCCCTTGAGTGGGCACTGGGGGCCAGGGCTGCTGCCAGTAGCAGTAATGCGGGCAGGGCACAGACTGCTCTGCTTCGGGCTTAGTCTCTTCTCAGGGCAGAGGGGAAAGCGGTGCAGGACGGGAAGCAGACCTGAGCGTGTGCAGCTTCACGACCTTAAAGCTTTGGCACCTCTGTGGCCTCATCCTGGCTCGTACCCCACCAGTCCCTTTTCTTTCCCCCCAGCAGGAAAGGGAGCAGAAGGTCTCCTGCCCGCTTTGGTGGCAGTGCGGCAGGGCTCGGGCACGGCAGAGGTGACGCTTTGCTGGGGACAGCTTTGCTGTTGGGGACACCGCTCTCCAGCAGCCCGGGAACCCCGCTGCCGCCCAGTGCCCTCACCTCCGTAAGCGGGACCCCCTCTCTGCACAGGGACCCCCTGCCCGCGGGGCGGCCGTGCCAGCACTCCCAGCCCCCTCCAGCCCCGGGAACCCAGAGCAGCTGGGAACCACCACTCTGCAAAGGCCACGGGTGCCCCGAGCCAATGCCGCGGGAGCTTGGGGCTGAGAGACAGGAAGAAAACGCTTTATTTACAAAAAACAAGTCCAACAACAACTGTTTACAAAAAGCAACTCGAACAACAACTATTTACAAAAATGAAAACAAAGTGAACACCAACTATGTACAATTCCTCCTCTTCAAACCTCCCCTCCTCTGCCGCCGGTCCCCGCATCTCTGCTGGCCCTGCAAGGAAAGCAAGCGGCACGGTCGTTTGGCTAACGAGCAGCCCCTCGCCTGGCAGAGCTGGGGGGTCCCGAGCCCGCTCAGCGGCAGCAGCTGCTTTGGGTCGGGGTTGGCCCCGATGGGCACTCGCTGTGCCACAGCCCCAGGACACGCTGGGGAGAGTGGGACTGTGCCACCAGCACTGAGCCCCGGCTGGGCTTCGGGGGAGACTGGGCTTGCCCGGCCCTAAGGAACCGCTGCCTTCCCAAAGCAGATGGGTGCTCATAGCAGCGCAGTGGTGGAGTTTCTGCTGCCAGGACGAGGGCACCGGGCACAGCGTCCCTGCAAGCAGGGACCACCCACCCCAGCCCCAGCCCCAGCCCCAGCCCCAGCCCCAGCCCCAGCCCCAGCCTGGTGGCAGGCGACCCTCCCTCCCTGCGAGCAGTGGATGGGGAGCACATGCCTGTCCTGCTGCTGGCTGGTCTATCTCCATGGGCGTCTGCTCCTCTGTCTTTTCATCTACTTCCATCTGCTCGTCTGTACCCCCATCTACCTCCATCTCCTCGTCCATCTCACCCTCCACCTCCATCTTCTCCTCCATCTCCATGTCCACCTCCATCTCTACCTCTTCCTCTACCACCACGTCCACTTCCATCTCTTCCTCTCTTCCAAAAGCCACGCTGTTGGCAGGCACTGCAGGTCCCATGGATCCAGCCTGGAAAGGGGCAGAGGAGGCACCAGCTCAGGCTGCGGGCAGGACCTGGCTGCTCCTGGCGAGCATCCCTGCGGAGTGAGCCTGGGCACCTGGGGCTCCCCTGTGTACAGGTCCCCCACCCAGGGATGCTCCGTTGCAGCAGGGCACCGGCAGCACAGAAGGGCTTCTCCCAGCCCGTGGCCTTGCAGGGCTGTGTGGAGAGGCCAAGCCAAGCTCCTGCCCCTCGAGCTCCCCAGAGCAGGGTCCCCATCCCACCCCATCCCTGCCTGCTCCAGCCTGCCCGGGCAGTGAGAGGGTGCCCACTTCCCTGTGGCGGTGCCATACCAGCAGCAGAACAAGCCTCCTCTTTAGGGGGCCTCCACAGTGCCACCCTGATAGCAGCAGAGAGAGGGGAGTGAGCGGATGGGAACAGGCGGGAAGGGCTGGGTCGGGGGTGCGAGGTGTCAGGAGCAGGGGAGAAGGGCTGCGGGGGGAGCAGGGAGATGCGCTGCACTGGACTCGTTGGGCACTGGCAGTTGTGGATGGAACACGGGCCATGGCAACAGGTGCTCAGGGTGCCGCCTGCGCCGTGGGCGATGGGGACGACCCCTGAAGGGGCTGCAGCTTCACAGGGAACATGGGGCAATTTTTATGTACCCCTTGGGGTGAATGAAACAGACTTATGTGCACTGATAGAAAAGAAAATCATAGAATCATGGGATGGTTGGGGTTGGAAGGGACCGTGAAGATCACCAAGTTCCCACTCCACTGTCATAGGAAGGGACACCTCCCCCCAGCCCAGGTTGCTCCAAGCCCCGTCCAACCTGGCCTTGAACACCTCCAGGGATGGGGCAGCCACAGCTTCTCGGGGCAACCTGCGCCAGGGGTTCACCGCCCTCAAAGTGAGAAATTTCTTTCTAATGTTTAATCTAAATCTCCCCTCTTCCAGTTTAAAGCCATTCCCCCTCATCTTATCGCTACATGCCCTAGTAGAAAGTCCCTCCCCAGCTCTCCTGTAGTCCCTTTAGGGACTGGAATGGGCTCTAACATCTCCCCGGAGCCTTCTCTTCTCCAGGCTGAACAACCCCAACTCTCTCACCCTTTCCTCATAGGAGAGGGGCTCCAGCCCTCTCATCATTTTGTGGCCCTCCTCTGGACCCGCTCCAACAGCTCCATGTCCTTTTTATGTTGGGGGCTCCAGAGCTGGAGGCAGTACTCCAGGTGGGGTCTCACGAGAGTGGAGGAGAGGGGCAGAATCACTTCCCCGACCTGTTGGCCACACGGGAAGAAGCGCAGGAGGAGAGGAGTCTTCAGATTTAGAGGACAACGTACTCTGTGAATAAAACTTTGTTTCGTGAGCTCATGAACTACAAAACCCACAGCAAACGGCTCAGTCCCCTTCGCCCCCACTCTCGGCTATGAGGTGAATTCACTTATTCACCACTCTCATCATGAGGTTTCATAACTTACAACCTGTAACACTTAATTAGAGCTCTTATGAGCAAACGAAAAATGAGTTCCCAATGAGAGTGCTCATCCTTCTTCCTCCCTCACGGTGCAGGTGCCCCCTGTGTCACCCTGGGGAGCACGAAAGCCCCAGTGGGTGCAGCTGCTCTTGGATCCACTTCAAAGGCTGTTTGGGTAAGGTGATGTTTGACACCTTCCAACTCGGCAGTCTGCTCTGGACCGTTTCCAAAAATCAGCAGATTCTGAGGAAGGATGGCCCCGGCGGTGCGTGGGGCAGCCCAGGTTCTGTTTCCCCCAAACCGTCTCATCTCCTTGGGGCGCTGGACACCTCCCTCCCCTGGGGGATGCTGTGTGGGAGATCTGCTGGACCTCCCGCTCGGGGTCAAGATCCCTCTGCTGCGCGGCTCCCAGCCTGTCTTCTGCAGGACAAAGCTGGGGGAAAAGGTAAAGGAAGAGGGGAGGGGTAGAAAAGCTCTCCTCTTTTACGGAGTCCCTGCCATTCAAAGAAGTCCTTGCGGCCACCTGTTCTACAGGGGGCCCTGCAGCCCTTCAATCTTGCAGTGCTGGGGAGTAGAGGGAATCTCCTGGCTCCCTGGCGTGGGGACAAAAAGGAGGACTTGTCAGCTTTCTGGACTGCTTTCTGGCAGCGTGCAAGCGGGGGGCCGGGGCCCTGCCTGCAGCAAACGGCAGTGTGTCCGGGTGCCAGGGCAATGTGCCCCTGCAGCTCATCCAGCCACGTCCAGCCAGGCTCCGGGGCACTCTCGAAGGAGAGTCCAACCTTCTCCCACTTGCCTTGCTGCCGTATTTGGAAAACCTTGGGCTTCTCTGCTGGGGGAATGCACGCAGTGTCCTCCTCCTACTCCAGCTTGGGGTGCATTTTTCCGAAGGCAGAGCCTTCCTGGAGGCAGAGTTAGTCGACGCACCCCTTGGGCCTGCCTAAGCCCCAGGAGACTGTTTGCAGTGCGTTGTCCATGTCCTGCGTTTGAACCGCCGGGCTTGAACTTTTCACTCTGACGGTTCATTTCTGTTGTGGCAAGGTCTGCAGTTCTTCCCGGTGGCCTGAGATGCCTACTTGGCTGGTGGGGTTTGTCTTCTCTCCCCCACCCCATCACAGCCCAGCCCAGTCCAGCCTGGCCCCGCAGGCTGGCTGTGGTGTTCTCTGTGCCTTCAGGAGGATGGAGAGGAGCGCTGGTCTACAAACGACCTTTACCTTTTCACAAGTACTGCTTGGCACCTCTTTGCTGCTCTCTCCTGCCTCCTTCACACTCTGGAAAATCTCTCTTACAGCTCCACCAGCCCTCTGGTTATTTCAATCTGGGAGACCCACTCTGCCACCTGCTGAGCACGGAATACAACAGCCTGCACGACCCGCATCTCTGGGTACCACAAACGCAAGGACCACCTGCAGAGGCTGAAGAGAGAGGGTTACATCAGCAGTGAAGGCAAAGTAGGTTTGGAAGTCGGGCTGATAACACCAGCCCCCATCAAGCAGGGTTCCCAGAGCGCTTCCTGCTGCCGCCTGTTGCTGGCGGAGGGCACGGGGCTGTGGGGCTGGTTTCCCTGGGAGCAGTAGCGCTGGCATCCCTCTGGCAATTACAGAATCACAGAATGGTGGGGATTGGAAATGCCCTGTGGAGCTCCCCCAGTCCCACCCCCCGCCAGAGCAGGGGCACCTCCAGCAGTTGCACAGGACGGCATCCAGGTGGGTTTGGGATGGCTCCAGAGTGGGAGACTCCCCCTTCTCTCTGGGCAGCTGTGCCAGTGCTCTGCCGCCCGCACAGGAGAGAAGTCCCTCCTCGGGTTGAGGTGGAACTTCCTATGCTCAAGTTTGTGCTCGTTCCCTCTTGTCCTGTCACTGGGCACCACTGGAAACACTGTTCCCATCCCCCGGCACCCTCCATTGAAGGATTTATAAGCATTGGTAAGATCCCCCCTCAGTCTTCTCTTCTCCAGACTAAAAAGCCCCAAGTCCCTCAGCCTTTCCTCATAAGAAAGATGCTCCAGTCCCCTCATCATCTTTGTAGCCCTTTGCTGGACCCTCTCCAGCAGTTCCCTGTCCTTCTTGACCCGGGGAGCCCTGAACTGGACACAGTACTCCGGATGTGGCCTCACCAGGGGAGAGCAGAGGGGGAGGATGACCTCCCTCGCCCTGCTGGCCGCACTCTTCTTGATGCACCCCGGGATACCGTTGGCCTTCTTGGCCACCAGGGCACATTGCTGGCTCGTGGGCGTCCTGTTGTCCACCAGGACTCGCCGGTCCCTTTCCACAGAAACTCCTTTGCCAACTCCTGCTGGGCTGACGCTGCTGCAGGGCCGCTGAAGGCACAGCTCCATCACCTGCAGGAGCCCATCCCACAGGGAGGCGGGTGGGAGAGGACCTTAGCTCAGGAACTAGCGTTTAAATACTGCGAGGTTGGTGCTCAACAAGGGGCAACCCCCATCGCTGCTCCAGTTGCCCGGCCCTGGGGGGGGGGGGGGGGGCAACTGTTCTTCTCGCCTACGCTCCGCTGGGTGCCGTGCTCCCAGCTGGCTTCCCACCATCCTTCTTCGGCGCTTACCCACCTGCGTGCACTCTGCTGGGTCTGTCCCTTACACCAGCTCCTTCCCGGGACAGCAGAGCCCCTGCAGGCGTAGGACATAAACAAGAGAGTCAACTGCAACTCAAAGAGCATCTAAACGCTTCTCCACTTCGCCGCCGGGCAGAGCAAAGGGAGCAGAGCCAGCCGAGGGGCAGGGGAACACCCTGGAATGCTAAATTGCCATCAGCCTCTGCCTGTGGTAGGAAACCAGTTCTGGCTGAGCGCTCGGGGAGATTTCCTGCACTGCTCAAAGTCTCCTTTAAAAGAAGTGACTTTGCAAATGCCCTCCACCTCAATTTTTTTTTTCCCCAGATGAGGAAACTTGGTCACAGGACAAGAGATTTACCCAACACTACGTCCCAGGCGGGGCAAGGACACCCACATCTCCCCCATCACTATCCAGCGCTCTGTCCTCCGAGCCCAGCTTCCACCTCAGCCACCCGCCTTCGGCACAGCTCGGACTAACGAGCTCCAAAACCTGGGCAGGAACACAACGCGCCAGCGAGCCGGGGAACACGCAGCACTCTTACTTGATAGGCACGAGGGACATCAACAGAGACAAATGAGATGGGAACAGAACATTCCTACAAGACACCACTTGAATTTACGTTTATTTTATATATATATTTATATATATATACCTTTGTATAGATTAAACTGGGTGGGAATTTATCATATACATTTTTTTGGTATAATACATGAGAAACAGGAACGGGAACATAGCAAATATAAATCAGTACATTCCTTGAGCGAAGTCTTTGCCACACTGAGACTGAAAAATTGCATGCAATGGGGAGACAGAGAAGGGAAATCAATTTTATTCAAAAAAAAAAAAAAAAAAAGGAAACAAAGACAATCTAGGTACAACTATCAACAGAGGAGCAGCACTATATATGGCAAACCTGTATAAATTAAAAGTAAATTCCACTCTGACATCTACTATGCTTTAAAGTGCAATGAAGCCGGATTTATTTACCTACAGAATACAGGAAAGATTACCTCTTATCCCAAAACCCCCCAATAAAATAAATCAGCCTACAGAGACGCCTACATCTACTCAGTAGCACCAAGAATCTGATATGGGTGTAATTAAAATCAATTAAAACTCGGGAGCAACGGTAACATCTGTTTGCTGCTTTTGCAGACCTCCTGCCCTTTATTAGTGTCTCGGAAGGAGCCGGCGGCTCTCCCTGTGCCGAAAGCGAAGGCGGCAGTGCCCCGTCCTCTCTCCACCACCGGCCGATCTCCTTTGGCAGCAGGCTACACACGCGCGCGGGCACACAGAGCACAGCGACAGCAGCTGTAAGGGACACGACAGGGACGGGACGGGGAGCTGAGGTCCCCACGCGTGCGCGCGGGCGCCTGTACGTCCGCACGCAGGCGGGTGCATGTGTGTGGAGGGAGCGGGACTAGTCTACACGGAGGTGAAGGGTTGTGCGAGTCCAACACACGCCACGAGCCTCTTTGGTGAGGGGGTGGTGGGCAGGGGAGGGAGGGAGGGAAAGGGAGAGTCAGCACAGTCCCCCTCTTGTCAGCTTCTGGTTGTGTCGTCTTCCAAGGCCGGGGGCCTGTGCGCCACAGTTCATCTGTCTCCACATGCCACTTCTCAGCAGGCTTCAGTAGCCAAAGGTCTCCTGGGAAGCATAGACCATGTAGAGGAAGCCATCCTCGTCCTTCTCCTGCTCGTAGATCTCCGAGATGGGCGTAGAGACGCTCACCATGCTGTGCTGGTTCACCAGCAGGAAGAAAGCCTGGGTGGGATTCAGCTGCAAGCGACGCCTGTGGGAGCAAGGGCAGGAGGGCCTGGGTCAGCACCAGGGGGGCAGGCGCTGGGACAGCGAGGTCCACCTCCCCCAGCAGTGCTGCTCCTACGCCCGCGGAGCCGGGACCCGCTCCCATGGGCTCTGGACATGGTGTCTGAGCCCAGCTGAGCTGCTCGGGGCTTCAGGACCTCCTGAGCCAGCACTCCTCGGCAAAGCCCCTTACTCCAAGAGCAAAGCAGAGGGACCTCTTCCATATGAGCTGAAGGATAAAAGGAGAGGCCTGGAGTCGCCCTCATCAGCTCACAGAGCGTCCTGATGAGGGAGAGGTCACGGTCCTTCAGCAGATGCTAAGAACCTGCTCCCCCTCAACCCCCCCCAACAGTCTGTACCACAACACACAGATGCTGTGGCTGCCACGTCCCCATCCCCATGCCCACCCTCTGAGCTGCCTCTGCCTCACCCTCACCCCACCGCTCTGGGTTCAGGGCCTGTGGGCGAGGACAGGTTCGCAGCACGCCAGCTGGGGCCACCCCACTCACCGGATTATTTTGACCAATTCACTCATGTTGACATGGTCTGGGACAAGGAACTTGGTCTTGTCCAGCACTGGCAGCTGCTTCTCCCCTTTATAGCGTTCGATGATGACCTGGGGAGAAAATCAACGGTAGGGTTAGCCCCAAGCACCGGCCTCAAGGTCAAACACAAATCAAACTAATACGAGTGGAGAAGTTGAGGTAAGGCCTCACTTTGCTTCACCCTCACTGGAAAACCAAAAAAAGGCCAAGAGCAGTGACCATCAGGTTGGCTGCAGACAGCTCTTCAGCAAAAAGCCATCTGTCTGCCTCAGCCAGATGGTGGAGAGCATCTGAGACAAGAGAAGTAAAGCATCCACTGCTCCGGCTGGCCGAGAAACAGTAGGCATTAGCGGATTGATTTAGCTACCTCCCCCGACACGCAGGAGACCTGGAAGAGGCGAGAAGAGTATTTTAACATCACTTTCAGACTGACCAAACCCACGGGGTTTGCTGACTTGAGCTAAGGACCGAGCTCGTGGCGCACAGCAAGAGATGTCTTCCTTCCCTTTTGTGCCACAACTCCGGGCGGCTGCCGTTCAGCACCACCCCGCTTGCTCAGGAAGAGCTGCTGATATTCCCAAAGAAGCAGCTTTTAGAAATCACCGTGAAGCCACTCAAGGTATTCCTTCAGAAAGAGGAAGTTTGGATTTTTTCATTCCCGCTCCTCATGTCAACACTCAGACACACTGACTCCAAAAAGGATCAGAAACCCACGGCCACTCCTCCCGTGTGCCACCACAACTGTGCGATGGGCTTCCAGGGCCATTTCAGCACACTGCCACCACGGGTCAGCCCAACCCGTCCTCCCCTGCAAGAGGTCTTCCTTGGGAAAGCTCTGACCTCACCTACATTCTGAAACAGCAAAACGATGACTTCTGTTCAGTTTTCCTGCTCCTATAATTAATCAATTTCTTCTGTTAAAGCGTGTCTGCTGACAGCTACCATTGCTATTCTAAACCGGCTTGGAAATGTACTATTTGTATTCTAAGGAACAAGGCGGCGGGCAGTTGAAATGATTAACGATATTACTTATTAAGCTCAACATGTTCCCATTACAGTGACGCTCTGACTTTCACACCTCTCCGGTACCTGGTTGTTTTCTCCGCAGACACACACTTGTACACTAATCAGTTTGTCGTCCTCTCCGAGCTGAGACTGAACGTTATTTTTCACAATAAGGCAAGGAGTTCCCATAAATCTTTTTCCCCAGGTCTTTTCCAAAAATATATGGGAGCCTGCAAATGCTTTTGGTCAGTGGAGGGATGGAGCAGCATGCAGAGATCAGGATGCCCAGAAGATGGCTCTGTGGAGCCAAAAGGATCCGGCCAACCTCTGGGAACATTAATTTCCCTTTCCCTTAGTCATTTGTTGACAGATCAGCCTCTATCAGCAGCAGCGATTGAACTCCTGCTGCCTGTCCACACCAAAGCCAAATCAGACACTCTGGTTGGGATTCTGGGAATGTCTGATGAGTTCCCCAGACCGCAGGGCTTATCTCAAGGTCCACCAGCGTGGGCCAAGCTATGTCGCGGGCAGTTCCCGGATGAGGGAGGGCTGCGAGGCGCTTTGGTGAGAGCTCTGCACCTAACTGCCCTCTGAAGAGCCCATTCTGGACAAAGCTCACACCAGGGGAACCCAGGAGGCTGAGCACCGGACAAGCAGCATATGAAGGCCCCCACGAGTCCACCAACGTATTCTCACATTGGTCACGTCTCCTCTTGATACGGAGCAAGGGTGCCAGAGAAAAAAAGACCAGGGAAAGGCGGGTATTGCTCCTTCGGCCCCTTTTGCAAGATGGGGACCTGATGAAAGAACAATTTCCTACAACAGAGTAAATCACGCATCAGGATGCCCCTCACCAACCTGCTCACGTCCCCTCCTCCCTCCAGGAGGGAGGACGAAGACAAGCAGAACCATCCTACCTTAATTTGAGTCTTACTTGGACAGATGAGTGTTTTGGCTATAGGGAGATGAACAGCCTCAAGGGGCCGGACGCTCACACCAGCCACATACGGGGATGCTGCTCTGCCCACTGGGGAACACCGGGGCAACAGTGGGACCTCCAGTTTTTAGCAGTAGTTTGCACAAAGGGGCAGCGACACAGCACCTGTTT
>NW_028127636.1:0-42815 GCF_965231255.1 Vanellus vanellus | reverse complement strand
GGCATTTGAAAGAGTTCCAGGGAGGCAGTGAGAACCAGCATTACTTTTCCCCGCTGGCACCTTTGTTGTGGCAGCAAAACCTGGACCGTTTGTCTTTTTTGCTCCGGAGGCTGCCGAAAGCGAAAAGAGATGCTTTTGAGGATGGAGTCCGCAGGAAAGCAGAGAGAGCCAAATTATCTGGGGCATTTTGAAGGGGTTCCAGGAGGCAGTGAGAACCAGCATTACTTTTCCCCGCTGGCACCTTTGCTGTGGCAGCAAAAGCTGGACGTTTGTCTTTTTTGCTCTAAACACCGCTGAAAGCGAAAACAGGTGCTTTTGAGGATGGAGTCCGCAGCAAAGCAGATAGGGCCAATTTGTCTGTGGCATTTGACAGAGTTCCAGGAGGCAGTGAGAACCAGCATTACTTTTCCCCGCTGGCACCTTTGCTGTGGCAGCAAAAGCTGGACGTTTGTCTTTTTTGCTCCGGAGGCTGCCGAAAGCGAAAACAGGTGCTTTTGAGGATGGAGTCCGCAGGAAAGCAGAGAGGGCCAAATTGTCTGTGGCATTTGAAAGGGTTCCAGGAGGCAGTGAGAACCAGCATTACTTTTCCCCGCTGGCACCTTTGCTGTGGCAGCAAAAGCTGGACGTTTGTCTTTTTTGCTCCGGAGGCTGCCGAAAGCAAAAACAGGTGCTTTTGAGGATGGAGTCTGCAGGAAAGCAGAGAGTGCAAAATTGTCTGTGGCATTTCAAAGAGTTCCAGGAGGCAGTGAGAACCAGCATTACTTTTTCCCCGCTGGCACCTTTGCTGTGGCAGCAAAAGCTGGGACGTTTGTCTTTTTTGCTCCGGAGGCTGCCGGAAAGCGAAAATAGGTGCTTTTGAGGATGGAGTCCGCAGGAAAGCAGAGAGAGCCAAATTGACTGTGGCATTTAAAGGGTTCCAGGAGGCAGTGAGAACCAGCATTACTTTTCTCCGCTGGCACCTTTCCTGTGGCAGCAAAAGCTGGACGTTTGTCTTTTTTGCTCCGGAGGCTGCCGAAAGCGAAAACAGGTGCTTTTGAGGATGGAGTCCGCAGGAAAGCAGAGAGGGCCAAATTGTCTGGGGCATTTGAAAGGGTTCCAGGAGGCAGTGAGAACCAGCATTACTTTTTCCCCGCTGGCACCTTTGCTGTGGCAGCAAAAGCTGGACGTTTGTCTTTTTTGCTCCGGAGGCTGCCGAAAGCGAAAACAAGTGCTTTTGAGGATGGAGTCCGCAGGAAAGCAGAGAGAGCCAAATTGACTGTGGCATTTGAAAGGGTTCCAGGAGGAAGTGAGAACCAGCATTACTTTTCCCCGCTGGCACCTTTGCTGTGGCAGCAAAAGCTGGACGTTGTCTTTTTTGCTCCGGAGGCTGCCGAAAGCGAAAACAGGTGCTTTTGAGGATGGAGTCCGCAGGAAAGCAGAGAGGGGCCAAATTGTGTGGTGCATTTGAAAGGGTTCCAGGAGGCAGTGAGAACCAGCATCACTTTTCCCCGCTGGCACCTTTGCTGTGGCAGCAAAAGCTGGACGTTTGTCTTTTTTGCTCCGGAGGTTGCCGAAAGAGAAAACAAGTGCTTTTGAGGATGGAGTCCGCAGGAAAGCAGAGAGGGCCAAATTGTCTGGGGCATTTGAAAGGGTTCCAGGAGGCAGTGAGAACCAGCATCACTTTTCCCCGCTGGCACCTTTGCTGTGGCAGCAAAAGCTGGACGTTTGTCTTTTTTGCTCCGGAGGCTCCGGAAAGCAAAAACAGGTGCTTTTGAGGATGGAGTCCGCAGGAAAGCAGAGAGTGCAAAATTGTCTGTGGCATTTGAAAGAGTTCCAGGAGGCAGTGAGAACCAGCATTACTTTTCCCCGCTGGCACCTTTGTTGTGGCAGCAAAACCTGGACGTTTGTCTTTTTTGCTCCGGAGGCTGCCGAAAGCGAAAAGAGATGCTTTTGAGGATGGAGTCCGCAGGAAAGCAGAGAGAGCCAAATTATCTGGGGCATTTGAAGGGGTTCCAGGAGGCAGTGAGAACCAGCATTACTTTTCCCCGCTGGCACCTTTGCTGTGGCAGCAAAAGCTGGACGTTTGTCTTTTTTGCTCTAAACACCGCTGAAAGCGAAAACAGGTGCTTTTGAGGATGGAGTCCGCAGCAAAGCAGATAGGGCCAATTTGTCTGTGGCATTTGACAGAGTTCCAGGAGGCAGTGAGAACCAGCATTACTTTTCCCCGCTGGCACCTTTGCTGTGGCAGCAAAAGCTGGACGTTTGTCTTTTTTGCTCCGGAGGCTGCCGAAAGCGAAAACAGGTGCTTTTGAGGATGGAGTCCGCAGGAAAGCAGAGAGGGCCAAATTGTCTGTGGCATTTGAAAGGGTTCCAGGAGGCAGTGAGAACCAGCATTACTTTTCCCCGCTGGCACCTTTGCTGTGGCAGCAAAAGCTGGACGTTTGTCTTTTTTGCTCCGGAGGCTGCCGAAAGCAAAAACAGGTGCTTTTGAGGATGGAGTCTGCAGGAAAGCAGAGAGTGCAAAATTGTCTGTGGCATTTCAAAGAGTTCCAGGAGGCAGTGAGAACCAGCATTACTTTTCCCCGCTGGCACCTTTGCTGTGGCAGCAAAAGCTGGACGTTTGTCTTTTTTGCTCCGGAGGCTGCCGAAAGCGAAAATAGGTGCTTTTGAGGATGGAGTCCGCAGGAAAGCAGAGAGAGCCAAATTGACTGTGGCATTTTAAAGGGTTCCAGGAGGCAGTGAGAACCAGCATTACTTTTCTCCGCTGGCACCTTTGCTGTGGCAGCAAAAGCTGGACGTTTGTCTTTTTTGCTCCGGAGGCTGCCGAAAGCGAAAACAGGTGCTTTTGAGGATGGAGTCCGCAGGAAAGCAGAGAGGGCCAAATTGTCTGGGGCATTTGAAAGGGTTCCAGGAGGCAGTGAGAACCAGCATTACTTTTCCCCGCTGGCACCTTTGCTGTGGCAGCAAAAGCTGGACGTTTGTCTTTTTTGCTCCGGAGGCTGCCGAAAGCGAAAACAAGTGCTTTTGAGGATGGAGTCCGCAGGAAAGCAGAGAGAGCCAAATTGACTGTGGCATTTGAAAGGGTTCCAGGAGGAAGTGAGAACCAGCATTACTTTTCCCCGCTGGCACCTTTGCTGTGGCAGCAAAAGCTGGACGTTTGTCTTTTTTGCTCCGGAGGCTGCCGAAAGCGAAAACAGGTGCTTTTGAGGATGGAGTCCGCAGGAAAGCAGAGAGGGCCAAATTGTGTGGTGCATTTGAAAGGGTTCCAGGAGGCAGTGAGAACCAGCATCACTTTTCCCCGCTGGCACCTTTGCTGTGGCAGCAAAAGCTGGACGTTTGTCTTTTTTGCTCCGGAGGTTGCCGAAAGAGAAAACAAGTGCTTTTGAGGATGGAGTCCGCAGGAAAGCAGAGAGGGCCAAATTGTCTGGGGCATTTGAAAGGGTTCCAGGAGGCAGTGAGAACCAGCATCACTTTTCCCCGCTGGCACCTTTGCTGTGGCAGCAAAAGCTGGACGTTTGTCTTTTTTGCTCCGGAGGCTGCCGAAAGCAAAAACAGGTGCTTTTGAGGATGGAGTCCGCAGGAAAGCAGAGAGGGCCAAATTGTCTGTGGCATTTGAAAGAGTTCCAGGAGGCAGTGAGAACCAGCATTACTTTTCCCCGCTGGCACCTTTGCTGTGGCAGCAAAAGCTGGACGTTTGTCTTTTTTGCTCCGGAGGTTGCCGAAAGCGAAAACAGGTGCTTTTGAGGATGGAGTCCGCAGGAAAGCAGAGAGGGCCAAATTGTGTGGGGCATTTGAAAGGGTTCCAGGAGGCAGTGAGAACCAGCATCACTTTTCCCCGCTGGCACCTTTGCTGTGGCAGCAAAAGCTGGACGTTTGTCTTTTTTGCTCCGGAGGCTGCCGAAAGCAAAAACAGGTGCTTTTGAGGATGGAGTCCGCAGGAAAGCAGAGAGAGCCAAATTGACTGTGTCATTTGAAAGGGTTCCAGGAGGCAGTGAGAACCAGCATCACTTTTCCCCGCTGGCACCTTTGCTGTGGCAGCAAAAGCTGGACGTTTGTCTTTTTTGCTCCGGAGGCTGCCGAAAGCGAAAACAGGTGCTTTTGAGGATGGAGTCCGCAGGAAAGCAGAGAGGGCCAAATTGTGTGGGGCATTTGAAAGGGTTCCAGGAGGCAGTGAGAACCAGCATCACTTTTCCCCGCTGGCACCTTTGCTGTGGCAGCAAAAGCTGGACGTTTGTCTTTTTTGCTCCGGAGGTTGCCGAAAGAAAAACAAGTGCTTTTGAGGATGGAGTCCGCAGGAAAGCAGAGAGGGCCAAATTGTCTGTGGCATTTGAAAGGGTTCCAGGAGGCAGTGAGAACCAGCATTACTTTTCCCCGCTGGCACCTTTGCTGTGGCAGCAAAAGCTGGACGTTTGTCTTTTTTGCTCCTGAGGATGTCGAAAGCGAAAACAGGTGCTTTTGAGGATGGAGTCCGCAGGAAAGCAGAGAGGGCCAAATTGTCTGTGGCATTTGAAAGGGTTCCAGGAGGCAGTGAGAACCAGCATTACTTTTCCCCGCTGGCACCTTTGCTGTGGCAGCAAAAGCTGGACGTTTGTCTTTTTTGCTCCGGAGGCTGCCGAAAGCGAAAACAGGTGCTTTTGAGGATGGAGTCCGCAGGAAAGCAGAGAGAGCCAAATTGTCTGTGGCATTTGAAAGGGTTCCAGGAGGCAGTGAGAACCAGCATTACTTTTCTCCGCTGGCACCTTTGCTGTGGCAGCAAAAGCTGGACGTTTGTCTTTTTTGCTCCGGAGGTTGCCGAAAGCGAAAACAGGTGCTTTTGAGGATGGAGTCCGCAGGAAAGGAGAGAGGGCCAAATTGTCTGGGGCATTTGAAAGGGTTCCAGGAGGCAGTGAGAACCAGCATCACTTTTCCCCGCTGGCACCTTTGCTGTGGCAGCAAAAGCTGGACGTTTGTCTTTTTTGCTCCGGAGGTTGCCAAAAGCGAAAACAGGTGCTTTTGAGGATGGAGTCCGCAGGAAAGCAGAGAGGGCCAAATTGTGTGGTGCCTTTGAAAGGGTTCCAGGAGGCAGTGAGAACCAGCATCACTTTTCCCCGCTGGCACCTTTGCTGTGGCAGCAAAAGCTGGACGTTTGTCTTTTTTGCTCCGGAGGATGCCGAAAGCGAAAACAGATGCTTTTGAGGATAGAGTCCGCAGGAAAGCAGAGAGAGCCAAATTATCTGGGGCATTTGACAGAGTTCCAGGAGGCAGTGAGAACCAGCATTACTTTTCCCCGCTGGCACCTTTGCTGTGGCAGCAAAAGCTGGACGTTTGTCTTTTTTGCTCCGGAGGTTGCCGAAAGCGAAAACAGGTGCTTTTGAGGATGGAGTCCGCAGGAAAGCAGAGAGTGCAAAATTGTCTGTGGCATTTGACAGAGTTCCAGGAGGCAGTGAGAACCAGCATTACTTTTCCCCGCTGGCACCTTTGCTGTGGCAGCAAAAGCTGGACGTTTGTCTTTTTTGCTCCGGAGGCTGCCGAAAGCGAAAACAGGTGCTTTTGAGGATGGAGTCCGCAGGAAAGCAGAGAGAGCCAAATTGTCTGGGGCATTTGAAAGAGTTCCAGGAGGCAGTGAGAACCAGCATTACTTTTCCCCGCTGGCACCTTTGCTGTGGCAGCAAAAGCTGGACGTTTGTCTTTTTTGCTCCGGAGGTTGCCGAAAGCGAAAACAGGTGCTTTTGAGGATGGAGTCCGCAGGAAAGCAGAGAGAGCCAAATTGACTGTGTCATTTGAAAGGGTTCCAGGAGGAAGTGAGAACCAGCATTACTTTTCCCCGCTGGCACCTTTGCTGTGGCAGCAAAAGCTGAACGTTTGTCTTTTTTGCTCCGGAGGCTGCCGAAAGCGAAAACAGGTGCTTTTGAGGATGGAGTCCGCAAGAAAGCAGAGAGGGACAAATTGTCTGTGGCATTTGAAGAGGTTCCAGGAGGCAGTGAGAACCAGCATTACTTTTCCCCGCTGGCACCTTTGCTGTGGCAGCAAAAGCTGGACGTTTGTCTTTTTTGCTCTAAACACCGCTGAAAGCGAAAACAGGTGCTTTTGAGGATGGAGTCCGCAGGAAAGCAGATAGGGCCAATTTGTCTGTGGCATTTGACAGAGTTCCAGGAGGCAGTGAGAACCAGCATTACTTTTCCCCGCTGGCACCTTTGCTGTGGCAGCAAAAGCTGGACGTTTGTCTTTTTTGCTCCGGAGGTTGCCGAAAGAAAAACAAGTGCTTTTGAGGATGGAGTCCGCAGGAAAGCAGAGAGGGCCAAATTGTCTGTGGCATTTGAAAGGGTTCCAGGAGGCAGTGAGAACCAGCATTACTTTTCCCCGCTGGCACCTTTGCTGTGGCAGCAAAAGCTGGACGTTTGTCTTTTTTGCTCCGGAGGATGTCGAAAGCGAAAACAGGTGCTTTTGAGGATGGAGTCCGCAGGAAAGCAGAGAGGGCCAAATTGTCTGTGGCATTTGAAAGGGTTCCAGGAGGCAGTGAGAACCAGCATTACTTTTCCCCGCTGGCACCTTTGCTGTGGCAGCAAAAGCTGGACGTTTGTCTTTTTTGCTCCGGAGGCTGCCGAAAGCGAAAACAGGTGCTTTTGAGGATGGAGTCCGCAGGAAAGCAGAGAGAGCCAAATTGTCTGTGGCATTTGAAAGGGTTCCAGGAGGCAGTGAGAACCAGCATTACTTTTCTCCGCTGGCACCTTTGCTGTGGCAGCAAAAGCTGGACGTTTGTCTTTTTTGCTCCGGAGGTTGCCGAAAGCGAAAACAGGTGCTTTTGAGGATGGAGTCCGCAGGAAAGGAGAGAGGGCCAAATTGTCTGGGGCATTTGAAAGGGTTCCAGGAGGCAGTGAGAACCAGCATCACTTTTCCCCGCTGGCACCTTTGCTGTGGCAGCAAAAGCTGGACGTTTGTCTTTTTTGCTCCGGAGGTTGCCAAAAGCGAAAACAGGTGCTTTTGAGGATGGAGTCCGCAGGAAAGCAGAGAGGGCCAAATTGTGTGGTGCATTTGAAAGGGTTCCAGGAGGCAGTGAGAACCAGCATCACTTTTCCCCGCTGGCACCTTTGCTGTGGCAGCAAAAGCTGGACGTTTGTCTTTTTTGCTCCGGAGGATGCCGAAAGCGAAAACAGATGCTTTTGAGGATAGAGTCCGCAGGAAAGCAGAGAGAGCCAAATTATCTGGGGCATTTGACAGAGTTCCAGGAGGCAGTGAGAACCAGCATTACTTTTCCCCGCTGGCACCTTTGCTGTGGCAGCAAAAGCTGGACGTTTGTCTTTTTTGCTCCGGAGGTTGCCGAAAGCGAAAACAGGTGCTTTTGAGGATGGAGTCCGCAGGAAAGCAGAGAGTGCAAAATTGTCTGTGGCATTTGACAGAGTTCCAGGAGGCAGTGAGAACCAGCATTACTTTTCCCCGCTGGCACCTTTGCTGTGGCAGCAAAAGCTGGACGTTTGTCTTTTTTGCTCCGGAGGCTGCCGAAAGCGAAAACAGGTGCTTTTGAGGATGGAGTCCGCAGGAAAGCAGAGAGAGCCAAATTGACTGTGGCATTTGAAAGAGTTCCAGGAGGCAGTGAGAACCAGCATTACTTTTCCCCGCTGGCACCTTTGCTGTGGCAGCAAAAGCTGGACGTTTGTCTTTTTTGCTCCGGAGGTTGCCGAAAGCGAAAACAGGTGCTTTTGAGGATGGAGTCCGCAGGAAAGCAGAGAGAGCCAAATTGACTGTGTCATTTGAAAGGGTTCCAGGAGGAAGTGAGAACCAGCATTACTTTTCCCCGCTGGCACCTTTGCTGTGGCAGCAAAAGCTGAACGTTTGTCTTTTTTGCTCCGGAGGCTGCCGAAAGCGAAAACAGGTGCTTTTGAGGATGGAGTCCGCAAGAAAGCAGAGAGGGACAAATTGTCTGTGGCATTTGAAGAGGTTCCAGGAGGCAGTGAGAACCAGCATTACTTTTCCCCGCTGGCACCTTTGCTGTGGCAGCAAAAGCTGGACGTTTGTCTTTTTTGCTCTAAACACCGCCGAAAGCGAAAACAGGTGCTTTTGAGGATGGAGTCCGCAGGAAAGCAGATAGGGCCAATTTGTCTGTGGCATTTGACAGAGTTCCAGGAGGCAGTGAGAACCAGCATTACTTTTCCCCGCTGGCACCTTTGCTGTGGCAGCAAAAGCTGGACGTTTGTCTTTTTTGCTCCGGAGGCTGCCGAAAGCGAAAAAAGGTGCTTTTGAGGATGGAGTCCGCAGGAAAGCAGAGAGAGCCAAATTGACTGTGGCATTTGAAAGGGTTCCAGGAGGCAGTGAGAACCAGCATTACTTTTCTCCGCTGGCACCTTTGCTGTGGCAGCAAAAGCTGGACGTTTGTCTTTTTTGCTCCGGAGGCTGCCGAAAGCGAAAACAGGTGCTTTTGAGGATGGAGTCCGCAGGAAAGCAGAGAGAGCCAAATTGACTGTGTCATTTGAAAGGGTTCCAGGAGGCAGTGAGAACCAGCATCACTTTTCCCCGCTGGCACCTTTGCTGTGGCAGCAAAAGCTGGACGTTTGTCTTTTTTGCTCCGGAGGCTGCCGAAAGCGAAAACAGGTGCTTTTGAGGATGGAGTCCGCAGGAAAGCAGAGAGGGCCAAATTGTGTGGTGCATTTGAAAGGGTTCCAGGAGGCAGTGAGAACCAGCATCACTTTTCCCCGCTGGCACCTTTGCTGTGGCAGCAAAAGCTGGACGTTTGTCTCTTTTGCTCCGGAGGTTGCCGAAAGAAAAACAAGTGCTTTTGAGGATGGAGTCCGCAGGAAAGCAGAGAGGGCCAAATTGTCTGTGGCATTTGAAAGGGTTCCAGGAGGCAGTGAGAACCAGCATTACTTTTCCCCGCTGGCACCTTTGCTGTGGCAGCAAAAGCTGGACGTTTGTCTTTTTTGCTCCGGAGGCTGCCGAAAGCAAAAACAGGTGCTTTTGAGGATGGAGTCCGCAGGAAAGCAGAGAGTGCAAAATTGTCTGTGGCATTTGAAGAGGTTCCAGGAGGCAGCGAGAACCAGCATTACTTTTCCCCGCTGGCACCTTTGCTGTGGCAGCAAAAGCTGGACGTTTGTCTTTTTTGCTCCGGAGGTTGCCGAAAGCGAAAACAGATGCTTTTGAGGATGGAGTCCGCAGGAAAGCAGAGAGGGCCAAATTGACTGTGGCATTTCAAAGAGTTCCAGGAGGCAGTGAGAACCAGCATTACTTTTCCCCGCTGGCACCTTTGCTGTGGCAGCAAAAGCTGGACGTTTGTCTTTTTTGCTCCGGAGGCTGCCGAAAGCGAAAAGAGATGCTTTTGAGGATGGAGTCCGCAGGAAAGCAGAGAGAGCCAAATTTTCTGGGGCATTTGAAAGAGTTCCAGGAGGCAGTGAGAACCAGCATTACTTTTCCCCGCTGGCACCTTTGCTGTGGCAGCAAAAGCTGGACGTTTTTCTTTTTTGCTCCGGAGGCTGCCGAAAACAAAAACAGGTGCTTTTGAGGATGGAGTCCGCAGGAAAGCAGAGAGTGCAAAATTGTCTGTGGCATTTGAAAGAGTTCCAGGAGGCAGTGAGAACCAGCATTACTTTTCCCCGCTGGCACCTTTGCTGTGGCAGCAAAAGCTGGACGTTTGTCTTTTTTGCTCCGGAGGCTGCCGAAAGCGAAAAAAGGTGCTTTTGAGGATGGAGTCCGCAGGAAAGCAGAGAGTGCAAAATTGTCTGTGGCATTTGAAGAGGTTCCAGGAGGCAGCGAGAACCAGCATTACTTTTCCCCGCTGGCACCTTTGCTGTGGCAGCAAAAGCTGGACGTTTGTCTTTTTTGCTCCGGAGGTTGCCGAAAGCGAAAACAGATGCTTTTGAGGATGGAGTCCGCAGGAAAGCAGAGAGGGCCAAATTGACTGTGGCATTTCAAAGAGTTCCAGGAGGCAGTGAGAACCAGCATTACTTTTCCCCGCTGGCACCTTTGCTGTGGCAGCAAAAGCTGGACGTTTGTCTTTTTTGCTCCGGAGGCTGCCGAAAGCGAAAAGAGATGCTTTTGAGGATGGACTCCGCACGAAAGCAGAGAGCGCCAAATTTTCTGGGGCATTTGAAAGAGTTCCAGGAGGCAGTGAGAACCAGCATTACTTTTCCCCGCTGGCACCTTTGCTGTGGCAGCAAAAGCTGGACGTTTGTCTTTTTTGCTCCGGAGGCTGCCGAAAACAAAAACAGGTGCTTTTGAGGATGGAGTCCGCAGGAAAGCAGAGAGTGCAAAATTGTCTGTGGCATTTGAAAGAGTTCCAGGAGGCAGTGAGAACCAGCATTACTTTTCCCCGCTGGCACCTTTGCTGTGGCAGCAAAAGCTGGACGTTTGTCTTTTTTGCTCCGGAGGCTGCCGAAAGCGAAAAAAGGTGCTTTTGAGGATGGAGTCCGCAGGAAAGCAGAGAGGGCCAAATTGTGTGGGGCATTTGAAAGGGTTCCAGGAGGCAGTGAGAACCAGCATCACTTTTCCCCGCTGGCACCTTTGCTGTGGCAGCAAAAGCTGGACGTTTGTCTTTTTTGCTCCGGAGGCTGCCGAAAGCGAAAACAGGTGCTTTTGAGGATGGAGTCCGCAGGAAAGCAGAGAGAGCCAAATTGACTGTGTCATTTGAAAGGGTTCCAGGAGGCAGTGAGAACCAGCATCACTTTTCCCCGCTGGCACCTTTGCTGTGGCAGCAAAAGCTGGACGTTTGTCTTTTTTGCTCCGGAGGCTGCCGAAAGCGAAAACAGGTGCTTTTGAGGATGGAGTCCGCAGGAAAGCAGAGAGAGCCAAATTGTGTGGTGCATTTGAAAGGGTTCCAGGAGGCAGTGAGAACCAGCATCACTTTTCCCCGCTGGCACCTTTGCTGTGGCAGCAAAAGCTGGACGTTTGTCTCTTTTGCTCCGGAGGTTGCCGAAAGAAAAACAAGTGCTTTTGAGGATGGAGTCCGCAGGAAAGCAGAGAGGGCCAAATTGTCTGTGGCATTTGAAAGGGTTCCAGGAGGCAGTGAGAACCAGCATTACTTTTCCCCGCTGGCACCTTTGCTGTGGCAGCAAAAGCTGGACGTTTGTCTTTTTTGCTCCGGAGGCTGCCGAAAGCAAAAACAGGTGCTTTTGAGGATGGAGTCCGCAGGAAAGCAGAGAGTGCAAAATTGTCTGTGGCATTTGAAGAGGTTCCAGGAGGCAGCGAGAACCAGCATTACTTTTCCCCGCTGGCACCTTTGCTGTGGCAGCAAAAGCTGGACGTTTGTCTTTTTTGCTCCGGAGGTTGCCGAAAGCGAAAACAGATGCTTTTGAGGATGGAGTCCGCAGGAAAGCAGAGAGGGCCAAATTGACTGTGGCATTTCAAAGAGTTCCAGGAGGCAGTGAGAACCAGCATTACTTTTCCCCGCTGGCACCTTTGCTGTGGCAGCAAAAGCTGGACGTTTGTCTTTTTTGCTCCGGAGGCTGCCGAAAGCGAAAAGAGATGCTTTTGAGGATGGAGTCCGCACGAAAGCAGAGAGCGCCAAATTTTCTGGGGCATTTGAAAGAGTTCCAGGAGGCAGTGAGAACCAGCATTACTTTTCCCCGCTGGCACCTTTGCTGTGGCAGCAAAAGCTGGACGTTTGTCTTTTTTGCTCCGGAGGCTGCCGAAAACAAAAACAGGTGCTTTTGAGGATGGAGTCCGCAGGAAAGCAGAGAGTGCAAAATTGTCTGTGGCATTTGAAAGAGTTCCAGGAGGCAGTGAGAACCAGCATTACTTTTCCCCGCTGGCACCTTTGCTGTGGCAGCAAAAGCTGGACGTTTGTCTTTTTTGCTCCGGAGGCTGCCGAAAGCGAAAAAAGGTGCTTTTGAGGATGGAGTCCGCAGGAAAGCAGAGAGTGCAAAATTGTCTGTGGCATTTGACAGAGTTCCAGGAGGCAGTGAGAACCAGCATTACTTTTCCCCGCTGGCACCTTTGCTGTGGCAGCAAAAGCTGGACGTTTGTCTTTTTTGCTCCGGAGGCTGCCGAAAGCAAAAACAGGTGCTTTTGAGGATGGAGTCCGCAGAAAAGCAGAGAGAGCCAAATTGACTGTGTCATTTGAAAGGGTTCCAGGAGGAAGTGAGAACCAGCATTACTTTTCCCCGCTGGCACCTTTGCTGTGGCAGCAAAAGCTGGACGTTTGTCTTTTAACCACCGGAGGGCGCCGAAAGTGAAAACAGATGCTTTTGAGGATGGAGTCCGCAGGAAAGCAGAGAGAGCCAAATTATCTGGGGCATTTGAAGGGGTTCCAGGAGGCAGTGAGAACCAGCATTACTTTTCCCCGCTGGCACCTTTGCTGTGGCAGCAAAAGCTGGACGTTTGTCTTTTTTGCTCCGGAGGTTGCCGAAAGCGAAAACAGGTGCTTTTGAGGATGGAGTCCGCAGGAAAGCAGAGAGAGCCAAATTGACTGTGGCATTTGACAGAGTTCCAGGAGGCAGTGAGAACCAGCATTACTTTTCCCCGCTGGCACCTTTGCTGTGGCAGCAAAAGCTGGACGTTTGTCTTTTTTGCTCCGGAGGTTGCCGAAAGCGAAAAAAGGTGCTTTTGAGGATGGAGTCCGCAGGAAAGCAGAGAGAGCCAAATTGACTGTGGCAGTTGAAAGGGTTCCAGGAGGCAGTGAGAACCAGCATTACTTTTCTCCGCTGGCACATTTGCTGTGGCAGCAAAAGCTGGACGTTTGTCTTTTTTGCTCCTGAGGATGCCGAAAGCAAAAACAGGTGCTTTTGAGGATGGAGTCCGCAGGAAAGCAGAGAGTGCAAAATTGTCTGTGGCATTTGAAAGGGTTCCAGAAGGCAGTGAGAACCAGCATCACTTTTCTCCGCTGGCACCTTTGCTGTGGCAGCAAAAGCTGGACGTTTGTCTTTTTTGCTCCAAACACCGCCGAAAGCGAAAACAGGTGCTTTTGAGGATGGAGTCCGCAGGAAAGCAGAGAGAGCCAAATTGACTGTGGCATTTGAAAGAGTTCCAGGAGGCAGTGAGAACCAGCATTACTTTCCCCCGCTGGCACCTTTGCTGCGGCAGCAAAAGCTGGACGTTTGTCTTTTAACCACCGGAGGGCGCCGAAAGTGAAAACAGATGCTTTTGAGGATGGAGTCCGCAGGAAAGCAGAGAGAGCCAAATTATCTGGGGCATTTGAAGGGGTTCCAGGAGGCAGTGAGAACCAGCATTACTTTTCCCCGCTGGCACCTTTGCTGTGGCAGCAAAAGCTGGACGTTTGTCTTTTTTGCTCCGGAGGTTGCCGAAAGCGAAAACAGGTGCTTTTGAGGATGGAGTCCGCAGGAAAGCAGAGAGGGCCAAATTGTCTGTGGCATTTGAAAGGGTTCCAGGAGGCAGTGAGAACGAGCATTACTTTTCCCCGCTGGCACCTTTGCTGTGGCAGCAAAAGCTGGACGTTTGTCTTTTTTGCTCCGGAGGCTGCCGAAAGCAAAAACAGGTGCTTTTGAGGATGGAGTCCGCAGGAAAGCAGAGAGTGCAAAATTGTCTGGGGCATTTCAAAGAGTTCCAGGAGGCAGTGAGAACCAGCATTACTTTTCCCCGCTGGCACCTTTGCTGTGGCAGCAAAAGCTGGACGTTTGTCTTTTTTGCTCCGGAGGCTGCCGAAAGCAAAAACAGGTGCTTTTGAGGATGGAGTCCGCAGGAAAGCAGAGAGTGCAAAATTGTCTGGGGCATTTCAAAGAGTTCCAGGAGGCAGTGAGAACCAGCATTACTTTTCCCCGCTGGCACCTTTGCTGTGGCAGCAAAAGCTGGACGTTTGTCTTTTTTGCTCCGGAGGCTGCCGAAAGCGAAAACAAGTGCTTTTGAGGATGGAGTCCGCAGGAAAGCAGAGAGGGCCAAATTTTCTGGGGCATTTGAAAGGGTTCCAGGAGGCAGTGAGAACCAGCATCACTTTTCCCCGCTGGCACCTTTGCTGTGGCAGCAAAAGCTGGACGTTTGTCTTTTTTGCTCCGGAGGCTGCCGAAAGCGAAAACAGGTGCTTTTGAGGATGGAGTCCGCAGGAAAGCAGAGAGAGCCAAATTGTCTGTTGCATTTCAAAGAGTTCCAGGAGGCAGTGAGAACCAGCATTACTTTTCCCCGCTGGCACCTTTGCTGTGGCAGCAAAAGCTGGACGTTTGTCTTTTTTGCTCCGGAGGTTGCCGAAAGCGAAAACAGATGCTTTTGAGGATGGAGTCCGCAGGAAAGCAGAGAGGGCCAAATTGTCTGGGGCATTTGAAAGAGTTCCAGGAGGCAGTGAGAACCAGCATCACTTTTCCCCGCTGGCACCTTTGCTGCGGCAGCAAAAGCTGGACGTTTGTCTTTTAACCACCGGAGGGCGCCGAAAGTGAAAACAGATGCTTTTGAGGATGGAGTCCGCAGGAAAGCAGAGAGAGCCAAATTATCTGGGGCATTTGAAGGGGTTCCAGGAGGCAGTGAGAACCAGCATTACTTTTCCCCGCTGGCACCTTTGCTGTGGCAGCAAAAGCTGGACGTTTGTCTTTTTTGCTCCGGAGGTTGCCGAAAGCGAAAACAGGTGCTTTTGAGGATGGAGTCCGCAGGAAAGCAGAGAGTGCAAAATTGTCTGTGGCATTTGACAGAGTTCCAGGAGGCAGTGAGAACCAGCATTACTTTTCCCCGCTGGCACCTTTGCTGTGGCAGCAAAAGCTGGACGTTTGTCTTTTTTGCTCCGGAGGCTGCCGAAAGCGAAAAAAGGTGCTTTTGAGGATGGAGTCCGCAGGAAAGCAGAGAGAGCCAAATTATCTGGGGCATTTGAAAGGGTTCCAGAAGGCAGTGAGAACCAGCATTAATTTCCCCGCTGGCACCTTTGCTGTGGCAGCAAAAGCTGGACGTTTGTCTTTTTTGCTCCGGAGGCTGCCGAAAGCGAAAACAGGTGCTTTTGAGGATGGAGTCCGCAGAAAAGCAGAGAGGGCCAAATTGTCTGGGGCATTTGAAAGGGTTCCAGGAGGCAGTGAGAACCAGCATCACTTTTCCCCGCTGGCACCTTTGCTGTGGCAGCAAAAGCTGGACGTTTGTCTTTTTTGCTCCGGAGGCTGCCGAAAGCAAAAACAGGTGCTTTTGAGGATGGAGTCCGCAGGAAAGCAGAGAGTGCAAAATTGTCTGGGGCATTTCAAAGAGTTCCAGGAGGCAGTGAGAACCAGCATTACTTTTCCCCGCTGGCACCTTTGCTGTGGCAGCAAAAGCTGGACGTTTGTCTTTTTTGCTCCGGAGGCTGCCGAAAGCAAAAACAGGTGCTTTTGAGGATGGAGTCCGCAGGAAAGCAGAGAGTGCAAAATTGTCTGGGGCATTTCAAAGAGTTCCAGGAGGCAGTGAGAACCAGCATTACTTTTCCCCGCTGGCACCTTTGCTGTGGCAGCAAAAGCTGGACGTTTGTCTTTTTTGCTCCGGAGGATGCCGAAAGCGAAAACAAGTGCTTTTGAGGATGGAGTCCGCAGGAAAGCAGAGAGGGCCAAATTGTCTGGGACATTTGAAAGGGTTCCAGGAGGCAGTGAGAACCAGCATCACTTTTCCCCGCTGGCACCTTTGCTGTGGCAGCAAAAGCTGGACGTTTGTCTTTTTTGCTCCGGAGGCTGCCGAAAGCGAAAACAGGTGCTTTTGAGGATGGAGTCCGCAGGAAAGCAGAGAGAGCCAAATTGTCTGTTGCATTTCAAAGAGTTCCAGGAGGCAGTGAGAACCAGCATTACTTTTCCCTGCTGGCACATTTGCTGTGGCAGCAAAAGCTGGACGTTTGTCTTTTTTGCTCCGGAGGTTGCCGAAAGCGAAAACAGATGCTTTTGAGGATGGAGTCCGCAGGAAAGCAGAGAGGGCCAAATTGTCTGGGGCATTTGAAAGAGTTCCAGGAGGCAGTGAGAACCAGCATCACTTTCCCCCGCTGGCACCTTTGCTGCGGCAGCAAAAGCTGGACGTTTGTCTTTTAACCACCGGAGGGCGCCGAAAGTGAAAACAGATGCTTTTGAGGATGGAGTCCGCAGGAAAGCAGAGAGAGCCAAATTATCTGGAGCATTTGAAGGGGTTCCAGGAGGCAGTGAGAACCAGCATTACTTTTCCCCGCTGGCACCTTTGCTGTGGCAGCAAAAGCTGGACGTTTGTCTTTTTTGCTCCGGAGGTTGCCGAAAGCGAAAACAGGTGCTTTTGAGGATGGAGTCCGCAGGAAAGCAGAGAGTGCAAAATTGTCTGTGGCATTTGACAGAGTTCCAGGAGGCAGTGAGAACCAGCATTACTTTTCCCCGCTGGCACCTTTGCTGTGGCAGCAAAAGCTGGACGTTTGTCTTTTTTGCTCCGGAGGCTGCCGAAAGCGAAAAAAGGTGCTTTTGAGGATGGAGTCCGCAGGAAAGCAGAGAGAGCCAAATTGACTGTGGCATTTGAAAGGGTTCCAGGAGGCAGTGAGAACCAGCATTACTTTTCCCCGCTGGCACCTTTGCTGTGGCAGCAAAAGCTGGACGTTTGTCTTTTTTGCTCCGGAGGCTGCCGAAAGCAAAAACAGGTGCTTTTGAGGATGGCGTCCGCAGGAAAGAAGAGAGTGCAAAATTGACTGTGGCATTTGAAGGGGTTCCAGGAGGCAGTGAGAACCAGCATTACTTTTCCCCGCTGGCACCTTTGCTGTGGCAGCAAAAGCTGGACGTTTGTCTTTTTTGCTCCGGAGGTTGCCGAAAGCGAAAACAGGTGCTTTTGAGGATGGAGTCCGCAGGAAAGCAGAGAGTGCAAAATTGTCTGTGGCATTTGACAGAGTTCCAGGAGGCAGTGAGAACCAGCATTACTTTTCCCAGCTGGCACCTTTGCTGTGGCAGCAAAAGCTGGACGTTTGTCTTTTTTGCTCCGGAGGCTGCCGAAAGCGAAAACAGGTGCTTTTGAGGATGGAGTCCGCAGGAAAGCAGAGAGTGCAAAATTGTCTGTGGCATTTGAAAGAGTTCCAGGAGGCAGTGAGAACCAGCATTACTTTTCCCCGCTGGCACCTTTGCTGCGGCAGCAAAAGCTGGACGTTTGTCTTTTTTGCTCCGGAGGCTGCCGAAAGCGAAAAAAGGTGCTTTTGAGGATGGAGTCCGCAGAAAAGCAGAGAGAGCCAAATTGTCTGTGTCATTTGAAAGGGTTCCAGGAGGAAGTGAGAACCAGCATTACTTTTCCCCGCTGGCACCTTTGCTGTGGCAGCAGAAGCTGGACGTTTGTCTTTTTTGCTCCGGAGGCTGCCGAAAGCGAAAACAAGTGCTTTTGAGGATGGAGTCCGCAGGAAAGCAGAGAGGGCCAAATTGACTGTGGCATTTGAAAGGGTTCCAGGAGGAGTGAGAACCAGCATCACTTTTCCCCGCTGGCACCTTTGCTGTGGCAGCAAAAGCTGGACGTTTTGTCTTTTTTGCTCCAAACACCGCCGAAAGCGAAAACAGGTGCTTTTGAGGATGGAGTCCGCAGGAAAGCAGAGAGAGCCAAATTGACTGTGGCATTTGAAGGAGTTCCAGGAGGCAGTGAGAACCAGCATTACTTTTCCCCGCTGGCACCTTTGCTGTGGCAGCAAAAGCTGGACGTTTGTCTTTTTTGCTCCGGAGGTTGCCGAAAGCGAAAACAGGTGCTTTTGAGGATGGAGTCCGCAGGAAAGCAGAGAGTGCAAAATTGTCTGTGGCATTTGACAGAGTTCCAGGAGGCAGTGAGAACCAGCATTACTTTTCACAGCTGGCACCTTTGCTGTGGCAGCAAAAGCTGGACGTTTGTCTTTTTTGCTCCGGAGGCTGCCGAAAGCGAAAACAGGTGCTTTTGAGGATGGAGTCCGCAGGAAAGCAGAGAATGCAAAATTGTCTGTGGCATTTGAAAGAGTTCCAGGAGGCAGTCAGAACCAGCATTACTTTTCCCCGCTGGCACCTTTGCTGCGGCAGCAAAAGCTGGACGTTTGTCTTTTTTGCTCCGGAGGCTGCCGAAAGCGAAAAAAGGTGCTTTTGAGGATGGAGTCCGCAGGAAAGCAGAGAGGGCCAAATTGACTGTGGCATTTGAAAGGGTTCCAGGAGGCAGTGAGAATCAGCATCACTTTTCCCCGCTGGCACCTTTGCTGTGGCAGCAAAAGCTGGACGTTTGTCTTTTTTGCTCCGGAGGCTGCCGAAAGCGAAAACAGGTGCTTTTGAGGATGGAGTCCGCAGAAAAGCAGAGAGGGCCAAATTGTCTGTGGCATTTGACAGAGTTCCAGGAGGCAGTGAGAACCAGCATTACTTTTCCGTCTGGCACCTTTGCTGTGGCAGCAAAAGCTGGACGTTTGTCTTTTTTGCTCCGGAGGCTGCCGAAAGCAAAAACAGGTGCTTTTGAGGATGGAGTCCGCAGGAAAGCAGAGAGTGCAAAATTGTCTGTGGCATTTGAAAGGGTTCCAGAAGGCAGTGAGAACCAGCATTACTTTTCCCCGCTGGCACCTTTGCTGTGGCAGCAAAAGCTGGACGTTTGTCTTTTTTGCTCCGGAGGTTGCCGAAAGCGAAAACAGGTGCTTTTGAGGATGGAGTCCGCAGGAAAGCAGAGAGGGCCAAATTGTCTGGGGCATTTGAAAGGGTTCCAGGAGGCAGTGAGAACCAGCATCACTTTTCCCCGCTGGCACCTTTGCTGTGGCAGCAAAAGCTGGACGTTTGTCTTTTTTGCTCCAAACACCGCCGAAAGCGAAAACAGGTGCTTTTGAGGATGGAGTCCGCAGGAAAGCAGAGAGAGCCAAATTGACTGTGGCATTTGAAAGAGTTCCAGGAGGCAGTGAGAACCAGCATCACTTTCCCCCGCTGGCACCTTTGCTGCGGCAGCAAAAGCTGGACGTTTGTCTTTTAACCTCCGGAGGGCGCCGAAAGTGAAAACAGATGCTTTTGAGGATGGAGTCCGCAGGAAAGCAGAGAGAGCAAAATTATCTGGGGCATTTGAAGGGGTTCCAGGAGGCAGTGAGAACCAGCATTACTTTTCCCCGCTGGCACCTTTGCTGTGGCAGCAAAAGCTGGACGTTTGTCTTTTTTGCTCCGGAGGCTGCCGAAAGCAAAAACAGGTGCTTTTGAGGATGGAGTCCGCAGGAAAGCAGAGAGTGCAAAATTGTCTGTGGCATTTGACAGAGTTCCAGGAGGCAGTGAGAACCAGCATTACTTTCCCCCGCTGGCACCTTTGCTGTGGCAGCAAAAGCTGGACGTTTGTCTTTTTTGCTCCGGAGGCTGCCGAAAGCGAAAACAGGTGCTTTTGAGGATGGAGTCCGCAGGAAAGCAGAGAGAGCCAAATTGACTGTGGCATTTGAAAGGGTTCCAGGAGGCAGTGAGAACCAGCATTACTTTTCCCCGCTGGCACCTTTGCTGTGGCAGCAAAAGCTGGACGTTTGTCTTTTTTGCTCCGGAGGTTGCCGAAAGCGAAAACAGATGCTTTTGAGGATGGAGTCCGCAGGAAAGCAGAGAGGGCCAAATTGTCTGGGGCATTTGAAAGAGTTCCAGGAGGCAGTGAGAACCAGCATCACTTTCCCCCGGTGGCACCTTTGCTGCGGCAGCAAAAGCTGGACGTTTGTCTTTTAACCACCGGAGGGCGCCGAAAGTGAAAACAGATGCTTTTGAGGATGGAGTCCGCAGGAAAGCAGAGAGAGCCAAATTATCTGGGGCATTTGAAGGGGTTCCAGGAGGCAGTGAGAACCAGCATTACTTTTCCCCGCTGGCACCTTTGCTGTGGCAGCAAAAGCTGGACGTTTGTCTTTTTTGCTCCGGAGGTTGCCGAAAGCGAAAACAGGTGCTTTTGAGGATGGAGTCCGCAGGAAAGCAGAGAGTGCAAAATTGTCTGTGGCATTTGACAGAGTTCCAGGAGGCAGTGAGAACGAGCATTACTTTTCCCCGCTGGCACCTTTGCTGTGGCAGCAAATGCTGGACGTTTGTCTTTTTTGCTCCGGAGACTGCCGAAAGCGAAAAAAGGTGCTTTTGAGGATGGAGTCCGCAGGAAAGCAGAGAGTGCAAAATTGTCTGTGGCATTTGAAAGAGTTCCAGGAGGCAGTGAGAACCAGCATTACTTTTCCCCGCTGGCACCTTTGCTGTGGCAGCAAAAGCTGGACGTTTGTCTTTTTTGCTCCGGAGGCTGCCGAAAGCGAAAAAAGGTGCTTTTGAGGATGGAGTCCGCAGAAAAGCAGAGAGAGCCAAATTGACTGTGTCATTTGAAAGGGTTCCAGGAGGAAGTGAGAACCAGCATTACTTTTCCCCGCTGGCACCTTTGCTGTGGCAGCAAAAGCTGGACGTTTGTCTTTTTTGCTCCGGAGGCTGCCGAAAGCGAAAACAAGTGCTTTTGAGGATGGAGTCCGCAGGAAAGCAGAGAGGGCCAAATTGTGTGTTGCATTTGAAAGGGTTCCAGGAGGCAGTGAGAACCAGCATCACTTTTCCCCGCTGGCACCTTTGTTGTGGCAGCAAAAGCTGGACGTTTTTCTTTTTTGCTCCGGAGGCTGCCGAAAGCGAAAACAGGTGCTTTTGAGGATGGAGTCCGCAGAAAAGCAGAGAGGGCCAAATTGTCTGTGGCATTTGACAGAGTTCCAGGAGGCAGTGAGAACCAGCATTACTTTTCCCCGCTGGCACCTTTGCTGTGGCAGCAAAAGCTGGACGTTTGTCTTTTTTGCTCCGGAGGCTGCCGAAAGCGAAAACAGGTGCTTTTGAGGATGGAGTCCGCAGGAAAGCAGAGAGAGCCAAATTGACTGTGGCATTTGAAAGGGTTCCAGGAGGCAGTGAGAACCAGCATTACTTTTCCCCGCTGGCACCTTTGCTGTGGCAGCAAAAGCTGGACGTTTGTCTTTTTTGCTCCGGAGGCTGCCGAAAGCAAAAACAGGTGCTTTTGAGGATGGAGTCCGCAGGAAAGCAGAGAGTGCAAAATTGTCTGTGGCATTTTAAAGGGTTCCAGGAGGCAGTGAGAACCAGCATTACTTTTCCCCGCTGGCACCTTTGCTGTGGCAGCAAAAGCTGGACGTTTGTCTTTTTTGCTCCGGAGGCTGCCGAAAGCGAAAACAGGTGCTTTTGAGGATGGAGTCCGCAGGAAAGCAGAGAGGGCCAAATTGACTGTGGCATTTGAAAGGGTTCCAGGAGGCAGTGAGAACCAGCATCACTTTTCCCCGCTGGCACCTTTGCTGTGGCAGCAAAAGCTGGACGTTTGTCTTTTTTGCTCCAAACACCGCCGAAAGCGAAAACAGGTGCTTTTGAGGATGGAGTCCGCAGGAAAGCAGAGAGAGCCAAATTGACTGTGGCATTTGAAAGAGTTCCAGGAGGCAGTGAGAACCAGCATCACTTTCCCCCGCTGGCACCTTTGCTGCGGCAGCAAAAGCTGGACGTTTGTCTTTTAACCACCGGAGGGCGCCGAAAGCGAAAACAGATGCTTTTGAGGATGGAGTCCGCAGGAAAGCAGAGAGAGCCAAATTATCTGGGGCATTTGAAGGGGTTCCAGGAGGCAGTGAGAACCAGCATTACTTTTCCCCGCTGGCACCTTTGCTGTGGCAGCAAAAGCTGGACGTTTGTCTTTTTTGCTCCGGAGGCTGCCGAAAGCAAAAACAGGTGCTTTTGAGGATGGAGTCCGCAGGAAAGCAGAGAGTGCAAAATTGTCTGTGGCATTTGACAGAGTTCCAGGAGGCAGTGAGAACCAGCATTACTTTTCCCCGCTGGCACCTTTGCTGTGGCAGCAAAAGCTGGACGTTTGTCTTTTTTGCTCCGGAGGCTGCCGAAAGCGAAAAAAGGTGCTTTTGAGGATGGAGTCCGCAGGAAAGCAGAGATAGCCAAATTGACTGTGGCATTTGAAAGGGTTCCAGGAGGCAGTGAGAACCAGCATTACTTTTCCCCGCTGGCACCTTTGCTGTGGCAGCAAAAGCTGGACGTTTGTCTTTTTTGCTCCGGAGGTTGCCGAAAGCGAAAACAGATGCTTTTGAGGATGGAGTCCGCAGGAAAGCAGAGAGGGCCAAATTGTCTGTGGCATTTGAAAGAGTTCCAGGAGGCAGTGAGAACCAGCATCACTTTCCCCCGCTGGCACCTTTGCTGCGGCAGCAAAAGCTGGACGTTTGTCTTTTAACCACCGGAGGGCGCCGAAAGTGAAAACAGATGCTTTTGAGGATGGAGTCCGCAGGAAAGCAGAGAGAGCCAAATTATCTGGGGCATTTGAAGGGGTTCCAGGAGGCAGTGAGAACCAGCATTACTTTTCCCCGCTGGCACCTTTGCTGTGGCAGCAAAAGCTGGACGTTTGTCTTTTTTGCTCCGGAGGTTGCCGAAAGCGAAAACAGGTGCTTTTGAGGATGGAGTCCGCAGGAAAGCAGAGAGTGCAAAATTGTCTGTGGCATTTGACAGAGTTCCAGGAGGCAGTGAGAACCAGCATTACTTTTCCCCGCTGGCACCTTTGCTGTGGCAGCAAAAGCTGGACGTTTGTCTTTTTTGCTCCGGAGGCTGCCGAAAGCGAAAAAAGGTGCTTTTGAGGATGGAGTCCGCAGGAAAGCAGAGAGTGCAAAATTGTCTGTGGCATTTGAAAGAGTTCCAGGAGGCAGTGAGAACCAGCATTACTTTTCCCCGCTGGCACCTTTGCTGTGGCAGCAAAAGCTGGACGTTTGTCTTTTTTGCTCCGGAGGCTGCCGAAAGCGAAAAAAGGTGCTTTTGAGGATGGAGTCCGCAGAAAAGCAGAGAGAGCCAAATTGACTGTGTCATTTGAAAGGGTTCCAGGAGGAAGTGAGAACCAGCATCACTTTTCCCCGCTGGCACCTTTGCTGTGGCAGCAAAAGCTGGACGTTTGTCTTTTTTGCTCCGGAGGCTGCCGAAAGCGAAAACAAGTGCTTTTGAGGATGGAGTCCGCAGGAAAGCAGAGAGGGCCAAATTGTCTGGGGCATTTGAAAGGGTTCCAGGAGGCAGTGAGAACCAGCATCACTTTTCCCCGCTGGCACCTTTGTTGTGGCAGCAAAAGCTGGACGTTTTTCTTTTTTGCTCCGGAGGCTGCCGAAAGCGAAAACAGGTGCTTTTGAAAATGGAGTCCGCAGAAAAGCAGAGAGGGCCAAATTGTCTGTGGCATTTGACAGAGTTCCAGGAGGCAGTGAGAACCAGCATTACTTTTCCCCGCTGGCACCTTTGCTGTGGCAGCAAAAGCTGGACGTTTGTCTTTTTTGCTCCGGAGGCTGCCGAAAGCGAAAAAAGGTGCTTTTGAGGATGGAGTCCGCAGGAAAGCAGAGAGAGCCAAATTGACTGTGGCATTTGAAAGGGTTCCAGGAGGCAGTGAGAACCAGCATTACTTTTCTCCGCTGGCACCTTTGCTGTGGCAGCAAAAGCTGGACGTTTGCCTTTTTTGCTCCGGAGGTTGCCGAAAGCGAAAACAGGTGCTTTTGAGGATGGAGTCCGCAGGAAAGCAGAGAGTGCAAAATTGTCTGTGGCATTTGAAAGAGTTCCAGGAGGCAGTGAGAACCAGCATTACTTTTCCCCGCTGGCACCTTTGCTGTGGCAGCAAAAGCTGGACGTTTGTCTTTTTTGCTCCGGAGGCTGCCGAAAGCGAAAACAGGTGCTTTTGAGGATGGAGTCCGCAGGAAAGCAGAGAGTGCAAAATTGTCTGTGGCATTTGAAAGAGTTCCAGGAGGCAGTGAGAACCAGCATTACTTTTCCCCGCTGGCACCTTTGCTGCGGCAGCAAAAGCTGGACGTTTGTCTTTTTTGCTCCGGAGGCTGCCGAAAGCGAAAAAAGGTGCTTTTGAGGATGGAGTCCGCAGAAAAGCAGAGAGAGCCAAATTGTCTGTGTCATTTGAAAGGGTTCCAGGAGGAAGTGAGAACCAGCATTACTTTTCCCCGCTGGCACCTTTGCTGTGGCAGCAGAAGCTGGACGTTTGTCTTTTTTGCTCCGGAGGCTGCCGAAAGCGAAAACAAGTGCTTTTGAGGATGGAGTCCGCAGGAAAGCAGAGAGGGCCAAATTGACTGTGGCATTTGAAAGGGTTCCAGGAGGCAGTGAGAACCAGCATCACTTTTCCCCGCTGGCACCTTTGCTGTGGCAGCAAAAGCTGGACGTTTGTCTTTTTTGCTCCAAACACCGCCGAAAGCGAAAACAGGTGCTTTTGAGGATGGAGTCCGCAGGAAAGCAGAGAGAGCCAAATTGACTGTGGCATTTGAAGGAGTTCCAGGAGGCAGTGAGAACCAGCATTACTTTTCCCCGCTGGCACCTTTGCTGTGGCAGCAAAAGCTGGACGTTTGTCTTTTTTGCTCCGGAGGTTGCCGAAAGCGAAAACAGGTGCTTTTGAGGATGGAGTCCGCAGGAAAGCAGAGAGTGCAAAATTGTCTGTGGCATTTGACAGAGTTCCAGGAGGCAGTGAGAACCAGCATTACTTTTCACAGCTGGCACCTTTGCTGTGGCAGCAAAAGCTGGACGTTTGTCTTTTTTGCTCCGGAGGCTGCCGAAAGCGAAAACAGGTGCTTTTGAGGATGGAGTCCGCAGGAAAGCAGAGAATGCAAAATTGTCTGTGGCATTTGAAAGAGTTCCAGGAGGCAGTCAGAACCAGCATTACTTTTCCCCGCTGGCACCTTTGCTGCGGCAGCAAAAGCTGGACGTTTGTCTTTTTTGCTCCGGAGGCTGCCGAAAGCGAAAAAAGGTGCTTTTGAGGATGGAGTCCGCAGGAAAGCAGAGAGGGCCAAATTGACTGTGGCATTTGAAAGGGTTCCAGGAGGCAGTGAGAATCAGCATCACTTTTCCCCGCTGGCACCTTTGCTGTGGCAGCAAAAGCTGGACGTTTGTCTTTTTTGCTCCGGAGGCTGCCGAAAGCGAAAACAGGTGCTTTTGAGGATGGAGTCCGCAGAAAAGCAGAGAGGGCCAAATTGTCTGTGGCATTTGACAGAGTTCCAGGAGGCAGTGAGAACCAGCATTACTTTTCCGTCTGGCACCTTTGCTGTGGCAGCAAAAGCTGGACGTTTGTCTTTTTTGCTCCGGAGGCTGCCGAAAGCAAAAACAGGTGCTTTTGAGGATGGAGTCCGCAGGAAAGCAGAGAGTGCAAAATTGTCTGTGGCATTTGAAAGGGTTCCAGAAGGCAGTGAGAACCAGCATTACTTTTCCCCGCTGGCACCTTTGCTGTGGCAGCAAAAGCTGGACGTTTGTCTTTTTTGCTCCGGAGGTTGCCGAAAGCGAAAACAGGTGCTTTTGAGGATGGAGTCCGCAGGAAAGCAGAGAGGGCCAAATTGTCTGGGGCATTTGAAAGGGTTCCAGGAGGCAGTGAGAACCAGCATCACTTTTCCCCGCTGGCACCTTTGCTGTGGCAGCAAAAGCTGGACGTTTGTCTTTTTTGCTCCAAACACCGCCGAAAGCGAAAACAGGTGCTTTTGAGGATGGAGTCCGCAGGAAAGCAGAGAGAGCCAAATTGACTGTGGCATTTGAAAGAGTTCCAGGAGGCAGTGAGAACCAGCATCACTTTCCCCCGCTGGCACCTTTGCTGCGGCAGCAAAAGCTGGACGTTTGTCTTTTAACCTCCGGAGGGCGCCGAAAGTGAAAACAGATGCTTTTGAGGATGGAGTCCGCAGGAAAGCAGAGAGAGCAAAATTATCTGGGGCATTTGAAGGGGTTCCAGGAGGCAGTGAGAACCAGCATTACTTTTCCCCGCTGGCACCTTTGCTGTGGCAGCAAAAGCTGGACGTTTGTCTTTTTTGCTCCGGAGGCTGCCGAAAGCAAAAACAGGTGCTTTTGAGGATGGAGTCCGCAGGAAAGCAGAGAGTGCAAAATTGTCTGTGGCATTTGACAGAGTTCCAGGAGGCAGTGAGAACCAGCATTACTTTCCCCCGCTGGCACCTTTGCTGTGGCAGCAAAAGCTGGACGTTTGTCTTTTTTGCTCCGGAGGCTGCCGAAAGCGAAAACAGGTGCTTTTGAGGATGGAGTCCGCAGGAAAGCAGAGAGAGCCAAATTGACTGTGGCATTTGAAAGGGTTCCAGGAGGCAGTGAGAACCAGCATTACTTTTCCCCGCTGGCACCTTTGCTGTGGCAGCAAAAGCTGGACGTTTGTCTTTTTTGCTCCGGAGGTTGCCGAAAGCGAAAACAGATGCTTTTGAGGATGGAGTCCGCAGGAAAGCAGAGAGGGCCAAATTGTCTGGGGCATTTGAAAGAGTTCCAGGAGGCAGTGAGAACCAGCATCACTTTCCCCCGGTGGCACCTTTGCTGCGGCAGCAAAAGCTGGACGTTTGTCTTTTAACCACCGGAGGGCGCCGAAAGTGAAAACAGATGCTTTTGAGGATGGAGTCCGCAGGAAAGCAGAGAGAGCCAAATTATCTGGGGCATTTGAAGGGGTTCCAGGAGGCAGTGAGAACCAGCATTACTTTTCCCCGCTGGCACCTTTGCTGTGGCAGCAAAAGCTGGACGTTTGTCTTTTTTGCTCCGGAGGTTGCCGAAAGCGAAAACAGGTGCTTTTGAGGATGGAGTCCGCAGGAAAGCAGAGAGTGCAAAATTGTCTGTGGCATTTGACAGAGTTCCAGGAGGCAGTGAGAACGAGCATTACTTTTCCCCGCTGGCACCTTTGCTGTGGCAGCAAATGCTGGACGTTTGTCTTTTTTGCTCCGGAGACTGCCGAAAGCGAAAAAAGGTGCTTTTGAGGATGGAGTCCGCAGGAAAGCAGAGAGTGCAAAATTGTCTGTGGCATTTGAAAGAGTTCCAGGAGGCAGTGAGAACCAGCATTACTTTTCCCCGCTGGCACCTTTGCTGTGGCAGCAAAAGCTGGACGTTTGTCTTTTTTGCTCCGGAGGCTGCCGAAAGCGAAAAAAGGTGCTTTTGAGGATGGAGTCCGCAGAAAAGCAGAGAGAGCCAAATTGACTGTGTCATTTGAAAGGGTTCCAGGAGGAAGTGAGAACCAGCATTACTTTTCCCCGCTGGCACCTTTGCTGTGGCAGCAAAAGCTGGACGTTTGTCTTTTTTGCTCCGGAGGCTGCCGAAAGCGAAAACAAGTGCTTTTGAGGATGGAGTCCGCAGGAAAGCAGAGAGGGCCAAATTGTGTGTTGCATTTGAAAGGGTTCCAGGAGGCAGTGAGAACCAGCATCACTTTTCCCCGCTGGCACCTTTGTTGTGGCAGCAAAAGCTGGACGTTTTTCTTTTTTGCTCCGGAGGCTGCCGAAAGCGAAAACAGGTGCTTTTGAGGATGGAGTCCGCAGAAAAGCAGAGAGGGCCAAATTGTCTGTGGCATTTGACAGAGTTCCAGGAGGCAGTGAGAACCAGCATTACTTTTCCCCGCTGGCACCTTTGCTGCGGCAGCAAAAGCTGGACGTTTGTCTTTTTTGCTCCGGAGGCTGCCGAAAGCGAAAACAGGTGCTTTTGAGGATGGAGTCCGCAGGAAAGCAGAGAGAGCCAAATTGACTGTGGCATTTGAAAGGGTTCCAGGAGGCAGTGAGAACCAGCATTACTTTTCCCCGCTGGCACCTTTGCTGTGGCAGCAAAAGCTGGACGTTTGTCTTTTTTGCTCCGGAGGCTGCCGAAAGCAAAAACAGGTGCTTTTGAGGATGGAGTCCGCAGGAAAGCAGAGAGTGCAAAATTGTCTGTGGCATTTTAAAGGGTTCCAGGAGGCAGTGAGAACCAGCATTACTTTTCCCCGCTGGCACCTTTGCTGTGGCAGCAAAAGCTGGACGTTTGTCTTTTTTGCTCCGGAGGCTGCCGAAAGCGAAAACAGGTGCTTTTGAGGATGGAGTCCGCAGGAAAGCAGAGAGGGCCAAATTGACTGTGGCATTTGAAAGGGTTCCAGGAGGCAGTGAGAACCAGCATCACTTTTCCCCGCTGGCACCTTTGCTGTGGCAGCAAAAGCTGGACGTTTGTCTTTTTTGCTCCAAACACCGCCGAAAGCGAAAACAGGTGCTTTTGAGGATGGAGTCCGCAGGAAAGCAGAGAGAGCCAAATTGACTGTGGCATTTGAAAGAGTTCCAGGAGGCAGTGAGAACCAGCATCACTTTCCCCCGCTGGCACCTTTGCTGCGGCAGCAAAAGCTGGACGTTTGTCTTTTAACCACCGGAGGGCGCCGAAAGCGAAAACAGATGCTTTTGAGGATGGAGTCCGCAGGAAAGCAGAGAGAGCCAAATTATCTGGGGCATTTGAAGGGGTTCCAGGAGGCAGTGAGAACCAGCATTACTTTTCCCCGCTGGCACCTTTGCTGTGGCAGCAAAAGCTGGACGTTTGTCTTTTTTGCTCCGGAGGCTGCCGAAAGCAAAAACAGGTGCTTTTGAGGATGGAGTCCGCAGGAAAGCAGAGAGTGCAAAATTGTCTGTGGCATTTGACAGAGTTCCAGGAGGCAGTGAGAACCAGCATTACTTTTCCCCGCTGGCACCTTTGCTGTGGCAGCAAAAGCTGGACGTTTGTCTTTTTTGCTCCGGAGGCTGCCGAAAGCGAAAAAAGGTGCTTTTGAGGATGGAGTCCGCAGGAAAGCAGAGATAGCCAAATTGACTGTGGCATTTGAAAGGGTTCCAGGAGGCAGTGAGAACCAGCATTACTTTTCCCCGCTGGCACCTTTGCTGTGGCAGCAAAAGCTGGACGTTTGTCTTTTTTGCTCCGGAGGTTGCCGAAAGCGAAAACAGATGCTTTTGAGGATGGAGTCCGCAGGAAAGCAGAGAGGGCCAAATTGTCTGTGGCATTTGAAAGAGTTCCAGGAGGCAGTGAGAACCAGCATCACTTTCCCCCGCTGGCACCTTTGCTGCGGCAGCAAAAGCTGGACGTTTGTCTTTTAACCACCGGAGGGCGCCGAAAGTGAAAACAGATGCTTTTGAGGATGGAGTCCGCAGGAAAGCAGAGAGAGCCAAATTATCTGGGGCATTTGAAGGGGTTCCAGGAGGCAGTGAGAACCAGCATTACTTTTCCCCGCTGGCACCTTTGCTGTGGCAGCAAAAGCTGGACGTTTGTCTTTTTTGCTCCGGAGGTTGCCGAAAGCGAAAACAGGTGCTTTTGAGGATGGAGTCCGCAGGAAAGCAGAGAGTGCAAAATTGTCTGTGGCATTTGACAGAGTTCCAGGAGGCAGTGAGAACCAGCATTACTTTTCCCCGCTGGCACCTTTGCTGTGGCAGCAAAAGCTGGACGTTTGTCTTTTTTGCTCCGGAGGCTGCCGAAAGCGAAAAAAGGTGCTTTTGAGGATGGAGTCCGCAGGAAAGCAGAGAGTGCAAAATTGTCTGTGGCATTTGAAAGAGTTCCAGGAGGCAGTGAGAACCAGCATTACTTTTCCCCGCTGGCACCTTTGCTGTGGCAGCAAAAGCTGGACGTTTGTCTTTTTTGCTCCGGAGGCTGCCGAAAGCGAAAAAAGGTGCTTTTGAGGATGGAGTCCGCAGAAAAGCAGAGAGAGCCAAATTGACTGTGTCATTTGAAAGGGTTCCAGGAGGAAGTGAGAACCAGCATCACTTTTCCCCGCTGGCACCTTTGCTGTGGCAGCAAAAGCTGGACGTTTGTCTTTTTTGCTCCGGAGGCTGCCGAAAGCGAAAACAAGTGCTTTTGAGGATGGAGTCCGCAGGAAAGCAGAGAGGGCCAAATTGTCTGGGGCATTTGAAAGGGTTCCAGGAGGCAGTGAGAACCAGCATCACTTTTCCCCGCTGGCACCTTTGTTGTGGCAGCAAAAGCTGGACGTTTTTCTTTTTTGCTCCGGAGGCTGCCGAAAGCGAAAACAGGTGCTTTTGAAAATGGAGTCCGCAGAAAAGCAGAGAGGGCCAAATTGTCTGTGGCATTTGACAGAGTTCCAGGAGGCAGTGAGAACCAGCATTACTTTTCCCCGCTGGCACCTTTGCTGTGGCAGCAAAAGCTGGACGTTTGTCTTTTTTGCTCCGGAGGCTGCCGAAAGCGAAAAAAGGTGCTTTTGAGGATGGAGTCCGCAGGAAAGCAGAGAGAGCCAAATTGACTGTGGCATTTGAAAGGGTTCCAGGAGGCAGTGAGAACCAGCATTACTTTTCTCCGCTGGCACCTTTGCTGTGGCAGCAAAAGCTGGACGTTTGCCTTTTTTGCTCCGGAGGTTGCCGAAAGCGAAAACAGGTGCTTTTGAGGATGGAGTCCGCAGGAAAGCAGAGAGTGCAAAATTGTCTGTGGCATTTGAAAGAGTTCCAGGAGGCAGTGAGAACCAGCATTACTTTTCCCCGCTGGCACCTTTGCTGTGGCAGCAAAAGCTGGACGTTTGTCTTTTTTGCTCCGGAGGCTGCCGAAAGCGAAAAAAGGTGCTTTTGAGGATGGAGTCCGCAGGAAAGCAGAGAGTGCAAAATTGTCTGTGGCATTTGAAAGAGTTCCAGGAGGCAGTGAGAACCAGCATTACTTTTCCCCGCTGGCACCTTTGCTGTGGCAGCAAAAGCTGGACGTTTGTCTTTTTTGCTCCGGAGGCTGCCGAAAGCGAAAAAAGGTGCTTTTGAGGATGGAGTCCGCAGAAAAGCAGAGAGAGCCAAATTGACTGTGTCATTTGAAAGGGTTCCAGGAGGAAGTGAGAATCAGCATTACTTTTCCCCGCTGGCACCTTTGCTGTGGCAGCAAAAGCTGGACGTTTGTCTTTTTTGCTCCGGAGGCTGCCGAAAGCGAAAACAAGTGCTTTTGAGGATGGAGTCCGCAGGAAAGCAGAGAGGGCCAAATTGTCTGGGGCATTTGAAAGGGTTCCAGGAGGCAGTGAGAACCAGCATCACTTTTCCCCGCTGGCACCTTTGCTGTGGCAGCAAAAGCTGGACGTTTTTCTTTTTTGCTCCGGAGGCTGCCGAAAGCGAAAACAGGTGCTTTTGAGGATGGAGTCCGCAGAAAAGCAGAGAGGGCCAAATTGTCTGTGGCATTTGACAGAGTTCCAGGAGGCAGTGAGAACCAGCATTACTTTTCCCCGCTGGCACCTTTGCTGTGGCAGCAAAAGCTGGACGTTTGTCTTTTTTGCTCCGGAGGCTGCCGAAAGCGAAAACAGGTGCTTTTGAGGATGGAGTCCGCAGGAAAGCAGAGAGAGCCAAATTGACTGTGGCATTTGAAAGGGTTCCAGGAGGCAGTGAGAACCAGCATTACTTTTCTCCGCTGGCACCTTTGCTGTGGCAGCAAAAGCTGGACGTTTGTCTTTTTTGCTCCGGAGGCTGCCGAAAGCAAAAACAGGTGCTTTTGAGGATGGAGTCCGCAGGAAAGCAGAGAGTGCAAAATTGTCTGTGGCATTTGAAAGGGTTCCAGAAGGCAGTGAGAACCAGCATTACTTTTCCCCGCTGGCACCTTTGCTGTGGCAGCAAAAGCTGGACGTTTGTCTTTTTTGCTCCGGAGGCTGCCGAAAGCGAAAACAGGTGCTTTTGAGGATGGAGTCCGCAGGAAAGGAGAGAGGGCCAAATTGTCTGGGGCATTTGAAAGGGTTCCAGGAGGCAGTGAGAACCAGCATCACTTTTCCCCGCTGGCACCTTTGCTGTGGCAGCAAAAGCTGGACGTTTGTCTTTTTTGCTCCAAACACCGCCGAAAGCGAAAACAGGTGCTTTTGAGGATGGAGTCCGCAGGAAAGCAGAGAGAGCCAAATTGACTGTGGCATTTGAAAGAGTTCCAGGAGGCAGTGAGGACCAGCATCACTTTCCCCCGCTGGCACCTTTGCTGCGGCAGCAAAAGCTGGACGTTTGTCTTTTAACCACCGGAGGGCGCCGATAGTGAAAACAGATGCTTTTGAGGATGGAGTCCGCAGGAAAGCAGAGAGAGCCAAATTATCTGGGGCATTTGAAGGGGTTCCAGGAGGCAGTGAGAACCAGCATTACTTTTCCCCGCTGGCACCTTTGCTGTGGCAGCAAAAGCTGGACGTTTGTCTTTTTTGCTCCGGAGGCTGCCGAAAGCAAAAACAGGTGCTTTTGAGGATGGAGTCCGCAGGAAAGCAGAGAGTGCAAAATTGTCTGTGGCATTTGACAGAGTTCCAGGAGGCAGTGAGAACCAGCATTACTTTTCCCCGCTGGCACCTTTGCTGTGGCAGCAAAAGCTGGACGTTTGTCTTTTTTGCTCCGGAGGCTGCCGAAAGCGAAAAAAGGTGCTTTTGAGGATGGAGTCCGCAGGAAAGCAGAGAGAGCCAAATTGACTGTGGCATTTGAAAGGGTTCCAGGAGGCAGTGAGAACCAGCATTACTTTTCCCCGCTGGCACCTTTGCTGTGGCAGCAAAAGCTGGACGTTTGTCTTTTAACCACCGGAGGGCGCCGAAAGTGAAAACAGATGCTTTTGAGGATGGAGTCCGCAGGAAAGCAGAGAGAGCCAAATTATCTGGGGCATTTTAAGGGGTTCCAGGAGGCAGTGAGAACCAGCATCACTTTTCCCCGCTGGCACCTTTGCTGTGGCAGCAAAAGCTGGACGTTTGTCTTTTTTGCTCCGGAGGCTGCCGAAAGCGAAAAAAGGTGCTTTTGAGGATGGAGTCCGCAGGAAAACAGAGAGAGCCAAATTGACTGTGGCATTTGAAAGGGTTCCAGGAGGCAGTGAGAACCAGCATTACTTTTCTCCGCTGGCACCTTTGCTGTGGCAGCAAAAGCTGGACGTTTGTCTTTTTTGCTCCGGAGGCTGTTGAAAGAAAAAACAGGTGCTTTTGAGGATGGCGTCCGCAGGAAAGCAGAGAGTGCAAAATTGTCTGTGGCATTTGAAAGAGTTCCAGGAGGCAGTGAGAACCAGCATTACTTTTCCCCGCTGGCACCTTTGCTGTGGCAGCAAAAGCTGGACGTTTGTCTTTTTTGCTCCGGAGGCTGCCGAAAGCGAAAAAAGGTGCTTTTGAGGATGGAGTCCGCAGGAAAGCAGAGAGAGCCAAATTGACTGTGGCATTTGAAAGAGTTCCAGGAGGCAGTGAGAACCAGCATTACTTTTCCCCGCTGGCACCTTTGCTGTGGCAGCAAAAGCTGGACGTTTGTCGTTTTTGCTCCGGAGGTTGCCGAAAGCGAAAACAGGTGCTTTTGAGGATGGAGTCCGCAGGAAAGCAGATAGGGCCAAATTGTCTGTGGCATTTGACAGAGTTCCAGGAGGCAGTGAGAACCAGCATTACTTTTCCCCGCTGGCACCTTTGCTGTGGCAGCAAAAGCTGGAAGTTTGTCTTTTTTGCTCCGGAGGCTGCCGAAAGCGAAAACAGGTGCTTTTGAGGATGGAATCCGCAGGAAAGCAGAGAGAGCCAAATTGACTGTGGCATTTGAAAGGGTTCCAGGAGGCAGTGAGAACCAGCATTACTTTTCTCCGCTGGCACCTTTGCTGTGGCAGCAAAAGCTGGACGTTTGTCTTTTTTGCTCCGGAGGCTGCCGAAAGCAAAAACAGGTGCTTTTGAGGATGGAGTCCGCAGGAAAGCAGAGAGGGCCAAATTGTCTGTGGCATTTGAAAGGGTTCCAGGAGGCAGTGAGAACCAGCATTACTTTTCCCCGCTGGCACCTTTGCTGTGGCAGCAAAAGCTGGACGTTTGTCTTTTTTGCTCCGGAGGCTGCCGAAAGCAAAAACAGGTGCTTTTGAGGATGGAGTCCGCAGGAAAGCAGAGAGTGCAAAATTGTCTGTGGCATTTGAAAGAGTTCCAGGAGGCAGTGAGAACCAGCATTACTTTTCCCCGCTGGCACCTTTGCTGTGGCAGCAAAAGCTGGACGTTTGTCTTTTTTGCTCCGGAGGCTGCCGAAAGCGAAAAAAGGTGCTTTTGAGGATGGAGTCCGCAGGAAAGCAGAGAGTGCAAAATTGTCTGTGGCATTTGAAAGAGTTCCAGGAGGCAGTGAGAACCAGCATTACTTTTCCCCGCTGGCACCTTTGCTGTGGCAGCAAAAGCTGGACGTTTGTCTTTTTTGCTCCGGAGGCTGCCGAAAGCAAAAACAGGTGCTTTTGAGGATGGAGTCCGCAGGAAAGCAGAGAGTGCAAAATTGTCTGGGGCATTTGAAAGAGTTCCAGGAGGCAGTGAGAACCAGCATCACTTTCCCCCGGTGGCACCTTTGCTGCGGCAGCAAAAGCTGGACGTTTGTCTTTTAACCACCGGAGGGCGCCGAAAGTGAAAACAGATGCTTTTGAGGATGGAGTCCGCAGGAAAGCAGAGAGAGCCAAATTATCTGGGGCATTTGAAGGGGTTCCAGGAGGCAGTGAGAACCAGCATTACTTTTCCCCGCTGGCACCTTTGCTGTGGCAGCAAAAGCTGGACGTTTGTCTTTTTTGCTCCGGAGGTTGCCGAAAGAGAAAACAGGTGCTTTTGAGGATGGAGTCCGCAGGAAAGCAGAGAGTGCAAAATTGTCTGTGGCATTTGACAGAGTTCCAGGAGGCAGTGAGAACCAGCATTACTTTTCCCCGCTGGCACCTTTGCTGTGGCAGCAAAAGCTGGACGTTTGTCTTTTTTGCTCCGGAGGCTGCCGAAAGCGAAAACAGGTGCTTTTGAGGATGGAGTCCGCAGGAAAGCAGAGAGAGCCAAATTGACTGTGGCATTTGAAAGGGTTCCAGGAGGCAGTGAGAACCAGCATTACTTTTCTCCGCTGGCACCTTTGCTGTGGCAGCAAAAGCTGGACGTTTGTCTTTTTTGCTCCGGAGGCTGCCGAAAGAAAAAACAGGTGCTTTTGAGGATGGCGTCCGCAGGAAAGCAGAGAGTGCAAAATTGTCTGTGGCATTTGAAAGAGTTCCAGGAGGCAGTGAGAACCAGCATTACTTTTCCCCGCTGGCACCTTTGCTGTGGCAGCAAAAGCTGGACGTTTGTCTTTTTTGCTCCGGAGGCTGCCGAAAGCGAAAAAAGGTGCTTTTGAGGATGGAGTCCGCAGGAAAGCAGAGAGAGCCAAATTGACTGTGGCATTTGAAAGAGTTCCAGGAGGCAGTGAGAACCAGCATTACTTTTCCCCGCTGGCACCTTTGCTGTGGCAGCAAAAGCTGGACGTTTGTCTTTTTTGCTCCGGAGGTTGCCGAAAGCGAAAACAGGTGCTTTTGAGGATGGAGTCCGCAGGAAAGCAGATAGGGCCAAATTGTCTGTGGCATTTGACAGAGTTCCAGGAGGCAGTGAGAACCAGCATTACTTTTCCCCGCTGGCACCTTTGCTGTGGCAGCAAAAGCTGGACGTTTGTCTTTTTTGCTCCGGAGGCTGCCGAAAGCGAAAACAGGTGCTTTTGAAGATGGAGTCCGCAGGAAAGTAGAGAGAGCCAAATTGACTGTGGCATTTGAAAGGGTTCCAGGAGGCAGTGAGAACCAGCATTACTTTTCTCCGCTGGCACCTTTGCTGTGGCAGCAAAAGCTGGACGTTTGTCTTTTTTGCTCCGGAGGCTGCCGAAAGCAAAAACAGGTGCTTTTGAGGATGGAGTCCGCAGGAAAGCAGAGAGTGCAAAATTCTCTGTGGCATTTGAAAGAGTTCCAGGAGGCAGTGAGAACCAGCATTACTTTTCCCCGCTGGCACCTTTGCTGTGGCAGCAAAAGCTGGACGTTTGTCTTTTTTGCTCCAAACACCGCCGAAAGCGAAAACAGGTGCTTTTGAGGATGGAGTCCGCAGGAAAGCAGAGAGAGCCAAATTGACTGTGGCATTTGAAAGAGTTCCAGGAGGCAGTGAGAACCAGCATCACTTTCCCCCGCTGGCACCTTTGCTGCGGCAGCAAAAGCTGGACGTTTGTCTTTTAACCACCGGAGGGCGCCAAAATTGAAAACAGATGCTTTTGAGGATGGAGTCCGCAGGAAAGCAGAGAGAGCCAAATTATCTGGGGCATTTGAAGGGGTTCCAGGAGGCAGTGAGAACCAGCATTACTTTTCCCCGCTGGCACCTTTGCTGTGGCAGCAAAAGCTGGACGTTTGTCTTTTTTGCTCCGGAGGTTGCCGAAAGCGAAAACAGGTGCTTTTGAGGATGGAGTCCGCAGGAAAGCAGAGAGGGCCAAATTGTCTGTGGCATTTGAAAGGGTTCCAGGAGGCAGTGAGAACCAGCATTACTTTTCCCCGCTGGCACCTTTGCTGTGGCAGCAAAAGCTGGACGTTTGTCTTTTTTGCTCCTGAGGATGCCGAAAGCAAAAACAGGTGCTTTTGAGGATGGAGTCCGCAGGAAAGCAGAGAGAGCCAAATTGACTGTGGCATTTGAAAGGGTTCCAGGAGGCAGTGAGAACCAGCATTACTTTTCCCCGCTGGCACCTTTGCTGTGGCAGCAAAAGCTGGACGTTTGTCTTTTTTGCTCCGGAGGCTGCCGAAAGCGAAAAAAGGTGCTTTTGAGGATGGAGTCCGCAGGAAAGCAGAGAGAGCCAAATTGACTGTGGCATTTGAAAGGGTTCCAGGAGGCAGTGAGAACCAGCATTACTTTTCCCCGCTGGCACCTTTGCTGTGGCAGCAAAAGCTGGACGTTTGTCTTTTTTGCTCCGGAGGTTGCCGAAAGCGAAAAGAGATGCTTTTGAGGATGGAGTCCGCAGGAAAGCAGAGAGGGCCAAATTGTCTGGGGCATTTGAAAGAGTTCCAGGAGGCAGTGAGAACCAGCATCACTTTTCCCCGCTGGCACCTTTGCTGCGGCAATAAAAGCTGGACGTTTGTCTTTTAACCACCGGAGGGCGCCGAAAGTGAAAACAGATGCTTTTGAGGATGGAGTCCGCAGAAAAGCAGAGAGAGCCAAATTATCTGGGGCATTTTAAGGGGTTCCAGGAGGCAGTGAGAACCAGCATTACTTTTCCCCGCTGGCACCTTTGCTGTGGCAGCAAAAGCTGGACGTTTGTCTTTTTTGCTCCGGAGGTTGCCGAAAGCGAAAACAGGTGCTTTTGAGGATGGAGTCCGCAGGAAAGCAGAGAGTGCAAAATTGTCTGTGGCATTTGACAGAGTTCCAGGAGGCAGTGAGAACCAGCATTACTTTTCCCCGCTGGCACCTTTGCTGTGGCAGCAAAAGCTGGACGTTTGTCTTTTTTGCTCCGGAGGCTGCCGAAAGCGAAAAAAGGTGCTTTTGAGGATGGAGTCCGCAGGAAAGCAGAGAGTGCAAAATTGTCTGTGGCATTTGAAAGGGTTCCAGGAGGCAGTGAGAACCAGCATTACTTTTCCCCGCTGGCACCTTTGCTGTGGCAGCAAAAGCTGGACGTTTGTCTTTTTTGCTCTGGAGGTTGCCGAAAGCGAAAAAAGGTGCTTTTCAGGATGGAGTCCGCAGGAAAGCAGAGAGAGCCAAATTGACTGTGGCATTTGAAAGGGTTCCAGGAGGAAGTGAGAACCAGGATTACTTTTCCCTGCTGGCACCTTTGCTGTGGCAGCAAAAGCTGGACGTTTGTCTTTTTTGCTCCGGAGGCTGCCGAAAGCGAAAACAAGTGCTTTTGAGGATGGAGTCCGCAGGAAAGCAGAGAGGGCCAAATTGTCTGGGGCATTTGAAAGGGTTCCAGGAGGCAGTGAGAACCAGCATCACTTTTCCCCGCTGGCACCTTTGCTGTGGCAGCAAAAGCTGGACGTTTGTCTTTTTTGCTCCGGAGGCTGCCGAAAGCAAAAACAGGTGCTTTTGAGGATGGAGTCCGCAGGAAAGCAGAGAGTGCAAAATTGTCTGTGGCATTTGAAAGGGTTCCAGAAGGCAGTGAGAACCAGCATTACTTTTCCCCGCTGGCACCTTTGCTGTGGCAGCAAAAGCTGGACGTTTGTCTTTTTTGCTCCGGAGGCTGCCGAAAGCGAAAACAGGTGCTTTTGAGGATGGAGTCCGCAGGAAAGCAGAGAGGGCCAAATTGTCTGGGGCATTTGAAAGGGTTCCAGGAGGCAGTGAGAACCAGCATCACTTTTCCCCGCTGGCACCTTTGCTGTGGCAGCAAAAGCTGGACGTTTGTCTTTTTTGCTCCAAACACCGCCGAAAGCGAAAACAGGTGCTTTTGAGGATGGAGTCCGCAGGAAAGCAGAGAGAGCCAAATTGACTGTGGCATTTGAAAGAGTTCCAGGAGGCAGTGAGAACCAGCATTACTTTCCCCCGCTGGCACCTTTGCTGCGGCAGCAAAAGCTGGACGTTTGTCTTTTAACCACCGGAGGGCGCCGAAAGTGAAAACAGATGCTTTTGAGGATGGAGTCCGCAGGAAAGCAGAGAGAGCCAAATTATCTGGGGCATTTGAAGGGGTTCCAGGAGGCAGTGAGAACCAGCATTACTTTTCTCCGCTGGCACCTTTGCTGTGGCAGCAAAAGCTGGACGTTTGTCTTTTTTGCTCCGGAGGCTGCCGAAAGCAAAAACAGGTGCTTTTGAGGATGGAGTCCGCAGGAAAGCAGAGAGTGCAAAATTGTCTGTGGCATTTGACAGAGTTCCAGGAGGCAGTGAGAACCAGCATTACTTTTCCCCGCTGGCACCTTTGCTGTGGCAGCAAAAGCTGGACGTTTGTCTTTTTTGCTCCGGAGGCTGCCGAAAGCGAAAAAAGGTGCTTTTGAGGATGGAGTCCGCAGGAAAGCAGAGAGAGCCAAATTGACTGTGGCATTTGAAAGGGTTCCAGGAGGCAGTGAGAACCAGCATTACTTTTCCCCGCTGGCACCTTTGCTGTGGCAGCAAAAGCTGGACGTTTGTCTTTTAACCACCGGAGGGCGCCGAAAGTGAAAACAGATGCTTTTGAGGATGGAGTCCGCAGGAAAGCAGAGAGAGCCAAATTATCTGGGGCATTTTAAGGGGTTCCAGGAGGCAGTGAGAACCAGCATCACTTTTCCCCGCTGGCACCTTTGCTGTGGCAGCAAAAGCTGGACGTTTGTCTTTTTTGCTCCGGAGGCTGCCGAAAGCGAAAAAAGGTGCTTTTGAGGATGGAGTCCGCAGGAAAACAGAGAGAGCCAAATTGACTGTGGCATTTGAAAGGGTTCCAGGAGGCAGTGAGAACCAGCATTACTTTTCTCCGCTGGCACCTTTGCTGTGGCAGCAAAAGCTGGACGTTTGTCTTTTTTGCTCCGGAGGCTGTTGAAAGAAAAAACAGGTGCTTTTGAGGATGGCGTCCGCAGGAAAGCAGAGAGTGCAAAATTGTCTGTGGCATTTGAAAGAGTTCCAGGAGGCAGTGAGAACCAGCATTACTTTTCCCCGCTGGCACCTTTGCTGTGGCAGCAAAAGCTGGACGTTTGTCTTTTTTGCTCCGGAGGCTGCCGAAAGCGAAAAAAGGTGCTTTTGAGGATGGAGTCCGCAGGAAAGCAGAGAGAGCCAAATTGACTGTGGCATTTGAAAGAGTTCCAGGAGGCAGTGAGAACCAGCATTACTTTTCCCCGCTGGCACCTTTGCTGTGGCAGCAAAAGCTGGACGTTTGTCGTTTTTGCTCCGGAGGTTGCCGAAAGCGAAAACAGGTGCTTTTGAGGATGGAGTCCGCAGGAAAGCAGATAGGGCCAAATTGTCTGTGGCATTTGACAGAGTTCCAGGAGGCAGTGAGAACCAGCATTACTTTTCCCCGCTGGCACCTTTGCTGTGGCAGCAAAAGCTGGAAGTTTGTCTTTTTTGCTCCGGAGGCTGCCGAAAGCGAAAACAGGTGCTTTTGAGGATGGAATCCGCAGGAAAGCAGAGAGAGCCAAATTGACTGTGGCATTTGAAAGGGTTCCAGGAGGCAGTGAGAACCAGCATTACTTTTCTCCGCTGGCACCTTTGCTGTGGCAGCAAAAGCTGGACGTTTGTCTTTTTTGCTCCGGAGGCTGCCGAAAGCAAAAACAGGTGCTTTTGAGGATGGAGTCCGCAGGAAAGCAGAGAGGGCCAAATTGTCTGTGGCATTTGAAAGGGTTCCAGGAGGCAGTGAGAACCAGCATTACTTTTCCCCGCTGGCACCTTTGCTGTGGCAGCAAAAGCTGGACGTTTGTCTTTTTTGCTCCGGAGGCTGCCGAAAGCAAAAACAGGTGCTTTTGAGGATGGAGTCCGCAGGAAAGCAGAGAGTGCAAAATTGTCTGTGGCATTTGAAAGAGTTCCAGGAGGCAGTGAGAACCAGCATTACTTTTCCCCGCTGGCACCTTTGCTGTGGCAGCAAAAGCTGGACGTTTGTCTTTTTTGCTCCGGAGGCTGCCGAAAGCGAAAAAAGGTGCTTTTGAGGATGGAGTCCGCAGGAAAGCAGAGAGTGCAAAATTGTCTGTGGCATTTGAAAGAGTTCCAGGAGGCAGTGAGAACCAGCATTACTTTTCCCCGCTGGCACCTTTGCTGTGGCAGCAAAAGCTGGACGTTTGTCTTTTTTGCTCCGGAGGCTGCCGAAAGCAAAAACAGGTGCTTTTGAGGATGGAGTCCGCAGGAAAGCAGAGAGTGCAAAATTGTCTGGGGCATTTGAAAGAGTTCCAGGAGGCAGTGAGAACCAGCATCACTTTCCCCCGGTGGCACCTTTGCTGCGGCAGCAAAAGCTGGACGTTTGTCTTTTAACCACCGGAGGGCGCCGAAAGTGAAAACAGATGCTTTTGAGGATGGAGTCCGCAGGAAAGCAGAGAGAGCCAAATTATCTGGGGCATTTGAAGGGGTTCCAGGAGGCAGTGAGAACCAGCATTACTTTTCCCCGCTGGCACCTTTGCTGTGGCAGCAAAAGCTGGACGTTTGTCTTTTTTGCTCCGGAGGTTGCCGAAAGAGAAAACAGGTGCTTTTGAGGATGGAGTCCGCAGGAAAGCAGAGAGTGCAAAATTGTCTGTGGCATTTGACAGAGTTCCAGGAGGCAGTGAGAACCAGCATTACTTTTCCCCGCTGGCACCTTTGCTGTGGCAGCAAAAGCTGGACGTTTGTCTTTTTTGCTCCGGAGGCTGCCGAAAGCGAAAACAGGTGCTTTTGAGGATGGAGTCCGCAGGAAAGCAGAGAGAGCCAAATTGACTGTGGCATTTGAAAGGGTTCCAGGAGGCAGTGAGAACCAGCATTACTTTCTCCGCTGGCACCTTTGCTGTGGCAGCAAAAGCTGGACGTTTGTCTTTTTTGCTCCGGAGGCTGCCGAAAGAAAAAACAGGTGCTTTTGAGGATGGCGTCCGCAGGAAAGCAGAGAGTGCAAAATTGTCTGTGGCATTTGAAGAGTTCCAGGAGGCAGTGAGAACCAGCATTACTTTTCCCCGCTGGCACCTTTGCTGTGGCAGCAAAAGCTGGACGTTTGTCTTTTTTGCTCCGGAGGCTGCCGAAAGCGAAAAAAGGTGCTTTTGAGGATGGAGTCCGCAGGAAAGCAGAGAGAGCCAAATTGACTGTGGCATTTGAAAGAGTTCCAGGAGGCAGTGAGAACCAGCATTACTTTTCCCCGCTGGCACCTTTGCTGTGGCAGCAAAAGCTGGACGTTTGTCTTTTTTGCTCCGGAGGTTGCCGAAAGCGAAAACAGGTGCTTTTGAGGATGGAGTCCGCAGGAAAGCAGATAGGGCCAAATTGTCTGTGGCATTTGACAGAGTTCCAGGAGGCAGTGAGAACCAGCATTACTTTTCCCCGCTGGCACCTTTGCTGTGGCAGCAAAAGCTGGACGTTTGTCTTTTTTGCTCCGGAGGCTGCCGAAAGCGAAAACAGGTGCTTTTGAAGATGGAGTCCGCAGGAAAGTAGAGAGAGCCAAATTGACTGTGGCATTTGAAAGGGTTCCAGGAGGCAGTGAGAACCAGCATTACTTTTCTCCGCTGGCACCTTTGCTGTGGCAGCAAAAGCTGGACGTTTGTCTTTTTTGCTCCGGAGGCTGCCGAAAGCAAAAACAGGTGCTTTTGAGGATGGAGTCCGCAGGAAAGCAGAGAGTGCAAAATTCTCTGTGGCATTTGAAAGAGTTCCAGGAGGCAGTGAGAACCAGCATTACTTTTCCCCGCTGGCACCTTTGCTGTGGCAGCAAAAGCTGGACGTTTGTCTTTTTTGCTCCAAACACCGCCGAAAGCGAAAACAGGTGCTTTTGAGGATGGAGTCCGCAGGAAAGCAGAGAGAGCCAAATTGACTGTGGCATTTGAAAGAGTTCCAGGAGGCAGTGAGAACCAGCATCACTTTCCCCCGCTGGCACCTTTGCTGCGGCAGCAAAAGCTGGACGTTTGTCTTTTAACCACCGGAGGGCGCCAAAATTGAAAACAGATGCTTTTGAGGATGGAGTCCGCAGGAAAGCAGAGAGAGCCAAATTATCTGGGGCATTTGAAGGGGTTCCAGGAGGCAGTGAGAACCAGCATTACTTTTCCCCGCTGGCACCTTTGCTGTGGCAGCAAAAGCTGGACGTTTGTCTTTTTTGCTCCGGAGGTTGCCGAAAGCGAAAACAGGTGCTTTTGAGGATGGAGTCCGCAGGAAAGCAGAGAGGGCCAAATTGTCTGTGGCATTTGAAAGGGTTCCAGGAGGCAGTGAGAACCAGCATTACTTTTCCCCGCTGGCACCTTTGCTGTGGCAGCAAAAGCTGGACGTTTGTCTTTTTTGCTCCTGAGGATGCCGAAAGCAAAAACAGGTGCTTTTGAGGATGGAGTCCGCAGGAAAGCAGAGAGAGCCAAATTGACTGTGGCATTTGAAAGGGTTCCCAGGAGGCAGTGAGAACCAGCATTACTTTTCCCCGCTGGCACCTTTGCTGTGGCAGCAAAAGCTGGACGTTTGTCTTTTTTGCTCCGGAGGCTGCCGAAAGCGAAAAAAGGTGCTTTTGAGGATGGAGTCCGCAGGAAAGCAGAGAGAGCCAAATTGACTGTGGCATTTGAAAGGGTTCCAGGAGGCAGTGAGAACCAGCATTACTTTTCCCCGCTGGCACCTTTGCTGTGGCAGCAAAAGCTGGACGTTTGTCTTTTTTGCTCCGGAGGTTGCCGAAAGCGAAAAAGAGATGCTTTTGAGGATGGAGTCCGCAGGAAAGCAGAGAGGGCCAAATTGTCTGGGGCATTTGAAAGAGTTCCAGGAGGCAGTGAGAACCAGCATCACTTTTCCCCGCTGGCACCTTTGCTGCGGCAATAAAAGCTGGACGTTTGTCTTTTAACCACCGGAGGGCGCCGAAAGTGAAAACAGATGCTTTTGAGGATGGAGTCCGCAGAAAAGCAGAGAGAGCCAAATTATCTGGGGCATTTTAAGGGGTTCCAGGAGGCAGTGAGAACCAGCATTACTTTTCCCCGCTGGCACCTTTGCTGTGGCAGCAAAAGCTGGACGTTTGTCTTTTTTGCTCCGGAGGTTGCCGAAAGCGAAAACAGGTGCTTTTGAGGATGGAGTCCGCAGGAAAGCAGAGAGTGCAAAATTGTCTGTGGCATTTGACAGAGTTCCAGGAGGCAGTGAGAACC
>NW_028127637.1:0-46783 GCF_965231255.1 Vanellus vanellus | reverse complement strand
GAGGCTGCCGAAAGCAAAAACAGGTGCTTTTGAGGATGGAGTCCGCAGGAAAGCAGAGAGGGCCAAATTGTCTGGGGCATTTGAAAGGGTTCCAGGAGGCAGTGAGAACCAGCATTACTTTTCCCCGCTGGCACCTTTGCTGTGGCAGCAAAAGCTGGACGTTTGTCTTTTTGCTCCGGAGGTTGCCGAAAGCGAAAACAGGTGCTTTTGAGGATGGAGTCCGCAGGGAAAGCAGAGAGGGCCAAATTGTCTGTGGCATTTGAAAGGGTTCCAGGAGGCAGTGAGAACCAGCATTACTTTTCCCCGCTGGCACCTTTGCTGTGGCAGCAAAAGCTGGACGTTTGTCTTTTTTGCTCCGGAGGCTGCCGAAAGCGAAAACAGGTGCTTTTGAGGATAGTCCGCAGGAAAGCAGAGAGGGCCAAATTGTCTGGGGCATTTGAAGAGGTTCCAGGAGGCAGTGAGAACCAGCATTACTTTTCCCCGCTGGCACCTTTGCTGTGGCAGCAAAAGCTGGACGTTTGTCTTTTTTGCTCCGGAGAATGCCGAAAGCGAAAACAGGTGCTTTTGAGGATGGAGTCCGCAGGAAAGCAGAGAGGGCCAAATTGTCTGGGGCATTTGAAAGGGTTCCAGGAGGCAGTGAGAACCAGCATTACTTTTCCCCGCTGGCACCTTTGCTGTGGCAGCAAAAGCTGGACGTTTGTCTTTTTTGCTCCGGAGGTTGCCGAAAGCGAAAACAGGTGCTTTTGAGGATGGAGTCCGCAGGAAAGCAGAGAGGGCCAAATTGTCTGGGGCATTTGAAAGGGTTCCAGGAGGCAGTGAGAACCAGCATTACTTTTCCCCCGCTGGCACCTTTGTTGTGGCAGCAAAAGCTGGACGTTTGTCTTTTTTGCTCCGGAGGCTGCCGAAAGCGAAAACAGGTGCTTTTGAGGATGGAGTCCGCAGGAAAGCAGAGAGGGCCAAATTGTCTGGGGCATTTGAAAGGGTTCCAGGAGGCAGTGAGAACCAGCATTACTTTTCCCCGCTGGCACCTTTGCTGTGGCAGCAAAAGCTGGACGTTTGTCTTTTTTGCTCCGGAGGCTGCCGAAAGCGAAAACAGGTGCTTTTGAGGATGGAGTCCGCAGGAAAGCAGAGAGGGCCAAATTGTCTGGGGCATTTGAAAGGGTTCCAGGAGGCAGTGAGAACCAGCATTACTTTTCCCCGCTGGCACCTTTGCTGTGGCAGCAAAAGCTGGACGTTTGTCTTTTTTGCTCCGGAGGCTGCCGAAAGCGAAAACAGGTGCTTTTGAGGATGGAGTCCGCAGGAAAGCAGAGAGGGCCAAATTGTCTGGGGCATTTGAACAGGTTCCAGGAGGCAGTGAGAACCAGCATTACTTTTCCCCGCTGGCACCTTTGCTGTGGCAGCAAAAGCTGGACGTTTGTCTTTTTACCACCGGAGTGCGCCGAAAGTGAAAAAAGGCGCTTTTGAGGATAGAGTCCGCAGGAAAGCAGAGAGGGCTTAATTGTCTGGGGCATTTGAAAGGGTTCCAGGAGGCAGTGAGAACCAGCATTACTTTTCCCCGCTGGCACCTTTGCTGTGGCAGCAAAAGCTGGACGTTTGTCTTTTTTGCTCCTGAGGCTGCCGAAAGCGAAAACAGGTGCTTTTGAGGATGGAGTCCGCAGGAAAGCAGAGAGGGCCAAATTGTCTGGGGCATTTGAAGAGGTTCCAGGAGGCAGTGAGAACCAGCATTACTTTTCCCCGCTGGCACCTTTGCTGTGGCAGCAAAAGCTGGACGTTTGTCTTTTTTGCTCCTGAGGCTGCCGAAAGCGAAAACAGGTGCTTTTGAGGATGGAGTCCGCAGGAAAGCAGAGAGGGCCAAATTGTCTGGGGCATTTGAAGAGGTTCCAGGAGGCAGTGAGAACCAGCATTACTTTTCCCCGCTGGCACCTTTGCTGTGGCAGCAAAAGCTGGACGTTTGTCTTTTTACCACCGGAGTGCGCCGAAAGTGAAAAAAGGCGCTTTTGAGGATAGAGTCCGCAGGAAAGCAGAGAGGGCTTAATTGTCTGGGGCATTTGAAAGGGTTCCAGGAGGCAGTGAGAACCAGCATTACTTTTCCCCGCTGGCACCTTTGCTGTGGCAGCAAAAGCTGGACGTTTGTCTTTTTTGCTCCGGAGGCTGCCGAAAGCAAAAACTGGTGCTTTTGAGGATGGAGTCCGCAGGAAAGCAGAGAGGGCCAAATTGTCTGTGGTATTTGAAAGGGTTCCAGGAGGCAGTGAGAACCAGCATTACTTTTCCCCGCTGGCACCTTTGCTGTGGCAGCAAAAGCTGGACGTTTGTCTTTTTGCTCCGGAGGTTGCCAAAAGCGAAAACAGGTGCTTTTGAGGATGGAGTCCGCAGGAAAGCAGAGAGGGCCAAATTGTCTGGGGCATTTGAAGAGGTTCCAGGAGGCAGTGAGAACCAGCATTACTTTTCCCCGCTGGCACCTTTGCTGTGGCAGCAAAAGCTGGACGTTTGTCTTTTTTGCTCCGGAGGGCGCCGAAAGCAAAAATAGGTGCTTTTGAGGATGGAGTCCGCAGGAAAGCAGAGAGGGCCAAATTGTCTGTGGCATTTGAAAGGGTTCCAGGAGGCAGTGAGAACCAGCATTACTTTTCCCCGCTGGCACCTTTGCTGTGGCAGCAAAAGCTGGACGTTTGTCTTTTTACCACCGGAGGGCGCCGAAAGTGAAAACAGGTGCTTTTGAGGATGGAGTCCGCAGGAAAGCAGAGAGGGCCAAATTGTCTGTGGCATTTGAAAGGGTTCCAGGAGGCAGTGAGAACCAGCATTACTTTTCCCCGCTGGCACCTTTGCTGTGGCAGCAAAAGCTGGACGTTTGTCTTTTATGCTCCGGAGGCTGCCGAAAGCGAAAATAGGTGCTTTTGAGGATGGAGTCCGCAGGAAAGCAGAGAGGGCCAAATTGTCTGTGGCATTTGAAAGAGTTCCAGGAGGCAGTGAGAACCAGCATTACTTTTCCCCGCTGGCACCTTTGCAGTGGCAGCAAAAGCTGGACGTTTGTCTTTTTACCACCGGAGGGCGCCGAAAGTGAAAAAAGGCGATTTGGGGATAGAGTCCGCAGGAAAGCAGAGAGGGCCAAATTGTCTGTGGCATTTGAAAGGGTTCCAGGAGGCAGTGAGAACCAGCATTACTTTTCCCCGCTGGCACCTTTGCTGTGGCAGCAAAAGCTGGACGTTTGTCTTTTTTGCTCCGGAGGCTGCCGAAAGCGAAAACAGGTGCTTTTGAGGATGGAGTCCGCAGGAAAGCAGAGAGGGCCAAATTGTCTGTGGCATTTGAAAGGGTTCCAGGAGGCAGTGAGAACCAGCATTACTTTTCCCCGCTGGCACCTTTGCTGTGGCAGCAAAAGCTGGACGTTTGTCTTTTTGCTCCGGAGGTTGCCAAAAGCGAAAACAGGTGCTTTTGAGGATGGAGTCCGCAGGAAAGCAGAGAGGGCCAAATTGTCTGTGGCATTTGAAAGGGTTCCAGGAGGCAGTGAGAACCAGCATTACTTTTCCCCGCTGGCAGCTTTGTTGTGGCAGCAAAAGCTGGACGTTTGTCTTTTTTGCTCCGGAGGCTGCCGAAAGCGAAAACAGGTGCTTTTGAGGATGGAGTCCGCAGGAAAGCAGAGAGGGCTTAATTGTCTGGGGCATTTGAAAGGGTTCCAGGAGGCAGTGAGAACCAGCATCACTTTTCCCCGCTGGCACCTTTGCTGTGGCAGCAAAAGCTGGACGTTTGTCTTTTTTGCTCCGGAGGCTGCCGAAAGCGAAAACAGGTGCTTTTGAGGATGGAGTCCGCAGGAAAGCAGAGAGGGCCAAATTGTCTGTGGCATTTGAAAGGGTTCCAGGAGGCAGTGAGAACCAGCATTACTTTTCCCCGCTGGCACCTTTGCTGTGGCAGCAAAAGCTGGACGTTTGTCTTTTTTGCTCCGGAGGCTGCCGAAAGCGAAAACAGGTGCTTTTGAGGATGGAGTCCGCAGGAAAGCAGAGAGGGCCAAATTGTCAGGGGCATTTGAAAGGGCTCCAGGAGGCAGTGAGAACCAGCTTTACTTTTCCCCGCTGGCACCTTTGCTGTGGCAGCAAAAGCTGGACGTTTGTCTTTTTTGCTCCAGAGGCTGCCGAAAGCGAAAACAGGTGCTTTTGAGGATGGAGTCCGCAGGAAAGCAGAGAGGGCCAAATTGTCTGTGGCATTTGAAAGGGTTCCAGGAGGCAGTGAGAACCAGCATTACTTTTCCCCGCTGGCACTTTTGCTGTGGCAGCAAAAGCTGGACGTTTGTCTTTTTTGCTCCGGAGGTTGCCAAAAGCGAAAACAGGTGCTTTTGAGGATGGAGTCCGCAGGAAAGCAGAGAGGGCCAAATTGTCTGGGGCATTTGAAGAGGTTCCAGGAGGCAGTGAGAACCAGCATTACTTTTCCCCGCTGGCACCTTTGCTGTGGCAGCAAAAGCTGGACGTTTGTCTTTTTTGCTCCGGAGGCTGCCGAAAGCGAAAACAGGTGCTTTTGAGGATGGAGTCCGCAGGAAAGCAGAGAGGGCCAAATTGTCTGTGGCATTTGAAAGGGTTCCAGGAGGCAGTGAGAACCAGCATTACTTTTCCCCGCTGGCACCTTTGCTGTGGCAGCAAAAGCTGGACGTTTGTCTTTTTTGCTCCGGAGGCTGCCGAAAGCGAAAACAGGTGCTTTTGAGGATGGAGTCCGCAGGAAAGCAGAGAGGGCCAAATTGTCTGTGGCATTTGAAAGGGTTCCAGGAGGCAGTGAGAACCAGCATTACTTTTCCCCGCTGGCACCTTTGCTGTGGCAGCAAAAGCTGGACGTTTGTCTTTTTTGCTCCGGAGGCTGCCGAAAGCGAAAACAGGTGCTTTTGAGGATGGAGTCCGCAGGAAAGCAGAGAGGGCCAAATTGTCTGTGGCATTTGAAAGGGTTCCAGGAGGCAGTGAGAACCAGCATTACTTTTCCCCGCTGGCACCTTTGCTGTGGCAGCAAAAGCTGGACGTTTGTCTTTTTGCTCCGGAGGTTGCCAAAAGCGAAAACAGGTGCTTTTGAGTATGGAGTCCGCAGGAAAGCAGAGAGGGCCAAATTGTCTGGGGCATTTGAAGAGGTTCCAGGAGGCAGTGAGAACCAGCATTACTTTTCCCCGCTGGCACCTTTGCTGTGGCAGCAAAAGCTGGACGTTTGTCTTTTTTGCTCCGGAGGGCGCCGAAAGCAAAAATAGGTGCTTTTGAGGATGGAGTCCGCAGGAAAGCAGAGAGGGCCAAATTGTCTGTGGCATTTGAAAGGGTTCCAGGAGGCAGTGAGAACCAGCATTACTTTTCCCCGCTGGCACCTTTGCTGTGGCAGCAAAACCTGGACGTTTGTCTTTTTTGCTCCGGAGGCTGCCGAAAGCGAAAACAGGTGCTTTTGAGGATGGAGTCCGCAGGAAAGCAGAGAGGGCCAAATTGTCTGTGGCATTTGAAAGGGTTCCAGGAGGCAGTGAGAACCAGCATTACTTTTCCCCGCTGGCACCTTTGCTGTGGCAGCAAAAGCTGGACGTTTGTCTTTTTTGCTCCGGAGGCTGCCGAAAGCAAAAACAGGTGCTTTTGAGGATGGAGTCCACAGGAAAGCAGAGAGGGCCAAATTGTCTGGGGCATTTGAAAGGGTTCCAGGAGGCAGTGAGAACCAGCATTACTTTTCCCCGCTGGCACCTTTGCTGTGGCAGCAAAAGCTGGACGTTTGTCTTTTTGCTCCGGAGGTTGCCAAAAGCGAAAACAGGTGCTTTTGAGGATGGAGTCCGCAGGAAAGCAGAGAGGGCCAAATTGTCTGGGGCATTTGAAGAGGTTCCAGGAGGCAGTGAGAACCAGCATTACTTTTCCCCGCTGGCACCTTTGCTGTGGCAGCAAAAGCTGGACGTTTGTCTTTTTTGCTCCGGAGGGCGCCGAAAGCAAAAATAGGTGCTTTTGAGGATGGAGTCCGCAGGAAAGCAGAGAGGGCCAAATTGTCTGTGGCATTTGAAAGGGTTCCAGGAGGCAGTGAGAACCAGCATTACTTTTCCCCACTGGCACCTTTGCTGTGGCAGCAAAAGCTGGACGTTTGTCTTTTTTGCTCCGGAGGTTGCCGAAAGCGAAAACAGGTGTTTTTGAGGATGGAGTCCGCAGGAAAGCAGAGAGGGCCAAATTGTCTGGGGCATTTGAAGAGGTTCCAGGAGGCAGTGAGAACCAGCATTACTTTTCCCCGCTGGCACCTTTGCTGTGGCAGCAAAAGCTGGACGTTTGTCTTTTTTGCTCCGGAGAATGCCGAAAGCGAAAACAGGTGCTTTTGAGGATGGAGTCCGCAGGAAAGCAGAGAGGGCCAAATTGTCTGTGGCATTTGAAAGGGTTCCAGGAGGCAGTGAGAACCAGCATTACTTTTCCCCGCTGGCACCTTTGCTGTGGCAGCAAAAGCTGGACGTTTGTCTTTTTTGCTCCGGAGGCTGCCGAAAGCAAAAACAGGTGCTTTTGAGGATGGAGTCCACAGGAAAGCAGAGAGGGCCAAATTGTCTGGGGCATTTGAAAGGGTTCCAGGAGGCAGTGAGAACCAGCATTACTTTTCCCCGCTGGCACCTTTGCTGTGGCCTCAAAAGCTGGACGTTTGTCTTTTTGCTCCGGAGGTTGCCAAAAGCGAAAACAGGTGCTTTTGAGGATGGAGTCCGCAGGAAAGCAGAGAGGGCCAAATTGTCTGGGGCATTTGAAGAGGTTCCAGGAGGCAGTGAGAACCAGCATTACTTTTCCCCGCTGGCACCTTTGCTGTGGCAGCAAAAGCTGGACGTTTGTCTTTTTTGCTCCGGAGGGCGCCGAAAGCAAAAATAGGTGCTTTTGAGGATGGAGTCCGCAGGAAAGCAGAGAGGGCCAAATTGTCTGTGGCATTTGAAAGGGTTCCAGGAGGCAGTGAGAACCAGCATTACTTTTCCCCGCTGGCACCTTTGCTGTGGCAGCAAAAGCTGGACGTTTGTCTTTTTTGCTCCGGAGGTTGCCGAAAGCAAAAACAGGTGCTTTTGAGGATGGAGTCCGCAGGAAAGCAGAGAGGGCCAAATTGTCTGGGGCATTTGAAGAGGTTCCAGGAGGCCGTGAGAACCAGCATTACTTTTCCCCGCTGGCACCTTTGCTGTGGCAGCAAAAGCTGGACGTTTGTCTTTTTTGCTCCGGAGAATGCCGAAAGCGAAAACAGGTGCTTTTGAGGATGGAGTCCGCAGGAAAGCAGAGAGGGCCAAATTGTCTGTGGCATTTGAAAGGGTTCCAGGAGGCAGTGAGAACCAGCATTACTTTTCCCCGCTGGCACCTTTGCTGTGGCAGCAAAAGCTGGACGTTTGTCTTTTTTGCTCCGGAGGTTGCCGAAAGCGAAAACAGGTGCTTTTGAGGATGGAGTCCGCAGGAAAGCAGAGAGGGCCAAATTGTCTGGGGCATTTGAAAGGGTTCCAGGAGGCAGTGAGAACCAGCATTACTTTTCCCCGCTGGCACCTTTGTTGTGGCAGCAAAAGCTGGACGTTTGTCTTTTTTGCTCCGGAGGCTGCCGAAAGCGAAAACAGGTGCTTTTGAGGATGGAGTCCGCAGGAAAGCAGAGAGGGCCAAATTGTCTGGGGCATTTGAAAGGGTTCCAGGAGGCAGTGAGAACCAGCATTACTTTTCCCCGCTGGCACCTTTGCTGTGGCAGCAAAAGCTGGACGCTTGTCTTTTTGCTCCGGAGGTTGCCAAAAGCGAAAACAGGTGCTTTTGAGTATGGAGTCCGCAGGAAAGCAGAGAGGGCCAAATTGTCTGGGGCATTTGAAGAGGTTCCAGGAGGCAGTGAGAACCAGCATTACTTTTCCCCGCTGGCACCTTTGCTGTGGCAGCAAAAGCTGGACGTTTGTCTTTTTTGCTCCGGAGGGCGCCGAAAGCAAAAATAGGTGCTTTTGAGGATGGAGTCCACAGGAAAGCAGAGAGGGCCAAATTGTCTGGGGCATTTGAAAGGGTTCCAGGAGGCAGTGAGAACCAGCATTACTTTTCCCCGCTGGCACCTTTGCTGTGGCAGCAAAAGCTGGACGTTTGTCTTTTTGCTCCGGAGGTTGCCAAAAGCGAAAACAGGTGCTTTTGAGGATGGAGTCCGCAGGAAAGCAGAGAGGGCCAAATTGTCTGGGGCATTTGAAGAGGTTCCAGGAGGCAGTGAGAACCAGCATTACTTTTCCCCGCTGGCACCTTTGCTGTGGCAGCAAAAGCTGGACGTTTGTCTTTTTTGCTCCGGAGGGCGCCGAAAGCAAAAATAGGTGCTTTTGAGGATGGAGTCCGCAGGAAAGCAGAGAGGGCCAAATTGTCTGTGGCATTTGAAAGGGTTCCAGGAGGCAGTGAGAACCAGCATTACTTTTCCCCGCTGGCACCTTTGCTGTGGCAGCAAAAGCTGGACGTTTGTCTTTTTTGCTCCGGAGGTTGCCGAAAGCGAAAACAGGTGCTTTTGAGGATGGAGTCCGCAGGAAAGCAGAGAGGGCCAAATTGTCTGGGGCATTTGAAGAGGTTCCAGGAGGCAGTGAGAACCAGCATTACTTTTCCCCGCTGGCACCTTTGCTGTGGCAGCAAAAGCTGGACGTTTGTCTTTTTTGCTCCGGAGGCTGCCGAAAGCAAAAACAGGTGCTTTTGAGGATGGAGTCCGCAGGAAAGCAGAGAGGGCCAAATTGTCTGTGGCATTTGAAAGGGTTCCAGGAGGCAGTGAGAACCAGCATTACTTTTCCCCGCTGGCACCTTTGCTGTGGCAGCAAAAGCTGGACGTTTGTCTTTTTTGCTCCGGAGGCTGCCGAAAGCCAAAACAGGTGCTTTTGAGGATGGAGTCCACAGGAAAGCAGAGAGGGCCAAATTGTCTGTGGCATTTGAAAGGGTTCCAGGAGGCAGTGAGAACCAGCATTACTTTTCCCCGCTGGCACCTTTGCTGTGGCAGCAAAAGCTGGACGTTTGTCTTTTTGCTCCGGAGGTTGCCAAAAGCGAAAACAGGTGCTTTTGAGGATGGAGTCCGCAGGAAAGCAGAGAGGGCCAAATTGTCTGGGGCATTTGAAGAGGTTCCAGGAGGCAGTGAGAACCAGCATTACTTTTCCCCGCTGGCACCTTTGCTGTGGCAGCAAAAGCTGGACGTTTGTCTTTTTTGCTCCGGAGGGCGCCGAAAGCAAAAATAGGTGCTTTTGAGGATGGAGTCCGCAGGAAAGCAGAGAGGGCCAAATTGTCTGTGGCATTTGAAAGGGTTCCAGGAGGCAGTGAGAACCAGCATTACTTTTCCCCGCTGGCACCTTTGCTGTGGCAGCAAAAGCTGGACGTTTGTCTTTTTTGCTCCGGAGGCTGCCGAAAGCGAAAACAGGTGCTTTTGAGGATGGAGTCCGCAGGAAAGCAGAGAGGGCCAAATTGTCTGTGGCATTTGAAAGGGTTCCAGGAGGCAGTGAGAACCAGCATTACTTTTCCCCGCTGGCACCTTTGCTGTTGCAGCAAAAGCTGGACGTTTGTCTTTTTTGCTCCGGAGGCTGCCGAAAGCAAAAACAGGTGCTTTTGAGGATGGAGTCCACAGGAAAGCAGAGAGGGCCAAATTGTCTGTGGCATTTGAAAGGGTTCCAGGAGGCAGTGAGAACCAGCATTACTTTTCCCCGCTGGCACCTTTGCTGTGGCAGCAAAAGCTGGACGTTTGTCTTTTTGCTCCGGAGGTTGCCAAAAGCGAAAACAGGTGCTTTTGAGGATGGAGTCCGCAGGAAAGCAGAGAGGGCCAAATTGTCTGGGGCATTTGAAGAGGTTCCAGGAGGCAGTGAGAACCAGCATTACTTTTCCCCGCTGGCACCTTTGCTGTGGCAGCAAAAGCTGGACGTTTGTCTTTTTTGCTCCGGAGGGCGCCGAAAGCAAAAATAGGTGCTTTTGAGGATGGAGTCCGCAGGAAAGCAGAGAGGGCCAAATTGTCTGTGGCATTTGAAAGGGTTCCAGGAGGCAGTGAGAACCAGCATTACTTTTCCCCGCTGGCACCTTTGCTGTGGCAGCAAAAGCTGGACGTTTGTCTTTTTTGCTCCGGAGGTTGCCGAAAGCGAAAACAGGTGCTTTTGAGGATGGAGTCCGCAGGAAAGCAGAGAGGGCCAAATTGTCTGGGGCATTTGAAGAGGTTCCAGGAGGCAGTGAGAACCAGCATTACTTTTCCCCGCTGGCACCTTTGCTGTGGCAGCAAAAGCTGGACGTTTGTCTTTTTTGCTCCGGAGAATGCCGAAAGCGAAAACAGGTGCTTTTGAGGATGGAGTCCGCAGGAAAGCAGAGAGGGCCAAATTGTCTGTGGCATTTGAAAGGGTTCCAGGAGGCAGTGAGAACCAGCATTACTTTTCCCCGCTGGCACCTTTGCTGTGGCAGCAAAAGCTGGACGTTTGTCTTTTTTGCTCCGGAGGCTGCCGAAAGCAAAAACAGGTGCTTTTGAGGATGGAGTCCACAGGAAAGCAGAGAGGGCCAAATTGTCTGGGGCATTTGAAAGGGTTCCAGGAGGCAGTGAGAACCAGCATTACTTTTCCCCGCTGGCACCTTTGCTGTGGCAGCAAAAGCTGGACGTTTGTCTTTTTGCTCCGGAGGTTGCCAAAAGCGAAAACAGGTGCTTTTGAGGATGGAGTCCGCAGGAAAGCAGAGAGGGCCAAATTGTCTGGGGCATTTGAAGAGGTTCCAGGAGGCAGTGAGAACCAGCATTACTTTTCCCTGCTGGCACCTTTGCTGTGGCAGCAAAAGCTGGACGTTTGTCTTTTTTGCTCCGGAGGGCGCCGAAAGCGAAAACAGGTGCTTTTGAGGATGGAGTCCGCAGGAAAGCAGAGAGGGCCAAATTGTCTGTGGCATTTGAAAGGGTTCCAGGAGGCAGTGAGAACCAGCATTACTTTTCCCCGCTGGCACCTTTGCTGTGGCAGCAAAAGCTGGACGTTTGTCTTTTTTGCTCCGGAGGTTGCCGAAAGCGAAAACAGGTGCTTTTGAGGATGGAGTCCGCAGGAAAGCAGAGAGGGCCAAATTGTCTGGGGCATTTGAAGAGGTTCCAGGAGGCAGTGAGAACCAGCATTACTTTTCCCCGCTGGCACCTTTGCTGTGGCAGCAAAAGCTGGACGTTTGTCTTTTTTGCTCCGGAGAATGCCGAAAGCGAAAACAGGTGCTTTTGAGGATGGAGTCCGCAGGAAAGCAGAGAGGGCCAAATTGTCTGTGGCATTTGAAAGGGTTCCAGGAGGCAGTGAGAACCAGCATTACTTTTCCCCGCTGGCACCTTTGCTGTGGCAGCAAAAGCTGGACGTTTGTCTTTTTTGCTCCGGAGGTTGCCGAAAGCGAAAACAGGTGCTTTTGAGGATGGAGTCCGCAGGAAAGCAGAGAGGGCCAAATTGTCTGGGGCATTTGAAAGGGTTCCAGGAGGCAGTGAGAACCAGCATTACTTTTCCCCGCTGGCACCTTTGTTGTGGCAGCAAAAGCTGGACGTTTGTCTTTTTTGCTCCGGAGGCTGCCGAAAGCGAAAACAGGTGCTTTTGAGGATGGAGTCCGCAGAAAGCAGGAGAGGGCCAAATTGTCTGGGGCATTTGAAAGGGTTCCAGGAGGCAGTGAGAACCAGCATTACTTTTCCCCGCTGGCACCTTTGCTGTGGCAGCAAAAGCTGGACGTTTGTCTTTTTTGCTCCGGAGGCTGCCGAAAGCGAAAACAGGTGCTTTTGAGGATGGAGTCCGCAGGAAAGCAGAGAGGGCCAAATTGTCTGGGGCATTTGAAAGGGTTCCAGGAGGCAGTGAGAACCAGCATTACTTTTCCCCGCTGGCACCTTTGCTGTGGCAGCAAAAGCTGGACGTTTGTCTTTTTTGCTCCGGAGGCTGCCGAAAGCGAAAAACAGGTGCTTTTGAGGATGGAGTCCGCAGGAAAGCAGAGAGGGCCAAATTGTCTGGGGCATTTGAACAGGTTCCAGGAGGCAGTGAGAACCAGCATTACTTTTCCCCGCTGGCACCTTTGCTGTGGCAGCAAAAGCTGGACGTTTGTCTTTTTTGCTCCGGAGGCTGCCGAAAGCGAAAACAGGTGCTTTTGAGGATGGAGTCCGCAGGAAAGCAGAGAGGGCCAAATTGTCTGGGGCATTTGAAGAGGTTCCAGGAGGCAGTGAGAACCAGCATTACTTTTCCCCGCTGGCACCTTTGCTGTGGCAGCAAAAGCTGGACGTTTGTCTTTTTGCTCCGGAGGTTGCCAAAAGCGAAAACAGGTGCTTTTGAGGGATGGAGTCCGCAGGAAAGCAGAGAGGGCCAAATTGTCTGGGGCATTTGAAGAGGTTCCAGGAGGCAGTGAGAACCAGCATTACTTTTCCCCGCTGGCACCTTTGCTGTGGCAGCAAAAGCTGGACGTTTGTCTTTTTTGCTCCGGAGGTTGCCGAAAGCGAAAACAGGTGCTTTTGAGGATGGAGTCCGCAGGAAAGCAGAGAGGGCCAAATTGTCTGGGGCATTTGAAAAGGTTCCAGGAGGCAGTGAGAACCAGCATTACTTTTCCCCGCTGGCACCTTTGCTGTGGCAGCAAAAGCTGGACGTTTGTCTTTTTTGCTCCGGAGAATGCCGAAAGCGAAAACAGGTGCTTTTGAGGATGGAGTCCGCAGGAAAGCAGAGAGGGCCAAATTGTCTGGGGCATTTGAAAGGGTTCCAGGAGGCAGTGAGAACCAGCATTACTTTTCCCCGCTGGCACCTTTGTTGTGGCAGCAAAAGCTGGACGTTTGTCTTTTTTGCTCCGGAGGCTGCCGAAAGCGAAAACAGGTGCTTTTGAGGATGGAGTCCGCAGGAAAGCAGAGAGGGCCAAATTGTCTGTGGCATTTGAAAGAGTTCCAGGAGGCAGTGAGAACCAGCATTACTTTTCCCCGCTGGCACCTTTGCTGTGGCAGCAAAAGCTGGACGTTTGTCTTTTTACCACCGGAGGGCGCCGAAAGTGAAAAAAGGCGCTTTTGAGGATAGAGTCCGCAGGAAAGCAGAGAGGGCCAAATTGTCTGTGGCATTTGAAAGGGTTCCAGGAGGCAGTGAGAACCAGCATTACTTTTCCCCGCTGGCACCTTTGCTGTGGCAGCAAAAGCTGGACGTTTGTCTTTTTTGCTCCGGAGGCTGCCGAAAGCGAAAACAGGTGCTTTTGAGGATGGAGTCCGCAGGAAAGCAGAGAGGGCCAAATTGTCTGTGGCATTTGAAAGGGTTCCAGGAGGCAGTGAGAACCAGCATTACTTTTGCCCGCTGGCACCTTTGTTGTGGCAGCAAAAGCTGGACGTTTGTCTTTTTTGCTCCGGAGGCTTCCGAAAGCGAAAACAGGTGGTTTTGAGGATGGAGTCCGCAGGAAAGCAGAGAGGGCCAAATTGTCTGTGGCATTTGAAAGAGTTCCAGGAGGCAGTGAGAACCAGCATTACTTTTCCCCGCTGGCACCTTTGCTGTGGCAGCAAAAGCTGGACGTTTGTCTTTTTACCACCGGAGGGCGCCGAAAGTGAAAAAAGGCGCTTTTGAGGATAGAGTCCGCAGGAAAGCAGAGAGGGCCAAATTGTCTGTGGCATTTGAAAGGGTTCCAGGAGGCAGTGAGAACCAGCATTACTTTTCCCCGCTGGCACCTTTGCTGTGGCAGCAAAAGCTGGACGTTTGTCTTTTTTGCTCCGGAGGCTGCCGAAAGCGAAAACAGGTGCTTTTGAGGATGGAGTCCGCAGGAAAGCAGAGAGGGCCAAATTGTCTGTGGCATTTGAAAGGGTTCCAGGAGGCAGTGAGAACCAGCATTACTTTTCCCCGCTGGCACCTTTGCTGTGGCAGCAAAAGCTGGACGTTTGTCTTTTTTGCTCCGGAGGCTGCCGAAAGCGAAAACAGGTGCTTTTGAGGATGGAGTCCACAGGAAAGCAGAGAGGGCCAAATTGTCTGTGGCATTTGAAAGGGTTCCAGGAGGCAGTGAGAACCAGCATTACTTTTCCCCGCTGGCACCTTTGCTGTGGCAGCAAAAGCTGGACGTTTGTCTTTTTACCACCGGAGGGCGCCGAAAGTGAAAACAGGTGCTTTTGAGGATAGAGTCCGCAGGAAAGCAGAGAGGGCCAAATTGTCAGGGGCATTTGAAAGGGTTCCAGGAGGCAGTGAGAACCAGCTTTACTTTTCCCCGCTGGCACCTTTGCTGTGGCAGCAAAAGCTGGACGTTTGTCTTTTTTGCTCCAGAGGCTGCCGAAAGCGAAAACAGGTGCTTTTGAGGATGGAGTCCGCAGGAAAGCAGAGAGGGCCAAATTGTCTGTGGCATTTGAAAGGGTTCCAGGAGGCAGTGAGAACCAGCATTACTTTTCCCCGCTGGCACTTTTGCTGTGGCAGCAAAAGCTGGACGTTTGTCTTTTTTGCTCCGGAGGTTGCCAAAAGCGAAAACAGGTGCTTTTGAGGATGGAGTCCGCAGGAAAGCAGAGAGGGCCAAATTGTCTGGGGCATTTGAAGAGGTTCCAGGAGGCAGTGAGAACCAGCATTACTTTTCCCCGCTGGCACCTTTGCTGTGGCAGCAAAAGCTGGACGTTTGTCTTTTTTGCTCCGGAGGCTGCCGAAAGCGAAAACAGGTGCTTTTGAGGATGGAGTCCGCAGGAAAGCAGAGAGGGCCAAATTGTCTGTGGCATTTGAAAGGGTTCCAGGAGGCAGTGAGAACCAGCATTACTTTTCCCCGCTGGCACCTTTGCTGTGGCAGCAAAAGCTGGACGTTTGTCTTTTTTGCTCCGGACGTTGCCGAAAGCGAAAACAGGTGCTTTTGAGGATGGAGTCCGCAGGAAAGCAGAGAGGGCCAAATTGTCTGGGGCATTTGAAAGGGTTCCAGGAGGCAGTGAGAACCAGCATTACTTTTCCCCGCTGGCACCTTTGTTGTGGCAGCAAAAGCTGGACGTTTGTCTTTTTTGCTCCGGAGGCTTCCGAAAGCGAAAACAGGTGGTTTTGAGGATGGAGTCCGCAGGAAAGCAGAGAGGGCCAAATTGTCTGTGGCATTTGAAAGAGTTCCAGGAGGCAGTGAGAACCAGCATTACTTTTCCCCGCTGGCACCTTTGCTGTGGCAGCAAAAGCTGGACGTTTGTCTTTTTACCACCGGAGGGCGCCGAAAGTGAAAAAAGGCGCTTTTGAGGATAGAGTCCGAAGGAAAGCAGAGAGGGCCAAATTGTCAGGGGCATTTGAAAGGGTTCCAGGAGGCAGTGAGAACCAGCATTACTTTTCCCCGCTGGCACCTTTGCTGTGGCAGCAAAAGCTGGACGTTTGTCTTTTTTGCTCCGGAGGCTGCCGAAAGCGAAAACAGGTGCTTTTGAGGATGGAGTCCGCAGGAAAGCAGAGAGGGCCAAATTGTCTGTGGCATTTGAAAGGGTTCCAGGAGGCAGTGAGAACCAGCATTACTTTTCCCCGCTGGCACCTTTGCTGTGGCAGCAAAAGCTGGACGTTTGTCTTTTTTGCTCCGGAGGCTGCCGAAAGCGAAAACAGGTGCTTTTGAGGATGGAGTCCGCAGGAAAGCAGAGAGGGCCAAATTGTCTGTGGCATTTGAAAGGGTTCCAGGAGGCAGTGAGAACCAGCATTACTTTTCCCCGCTGGCACCTTTGCTGTGGCAGCAAAAGCTGGACGTTTGTCTTTTTTGCTCCGGAGGTTGCCGAAAGCGAAAACAGGTGCTTTTGAGGATGGAGTCCGCAGCAAAGCAGAGAGGGCCAAATTGTCTGTGGCATTTGAAAGAGTTCCAGGAGGCAGTGAGAACCAGCATTACTTTTCCCCGCTGGCACCTTTGCTGTGGCAGCAAAAGCTGGACGTTTGTCTTTTTACCACCGGAGGGCGCCGAAAGTGAAAAAAGGCGCTTTTGAGGATAGAGTCCGCAGGAAAGCAGAGAGGGCCAAATTGTCTGGGGCATTTGAAGAGGTTCCAGGAGGCAGTGAGAACCAGCATTACTTTTCCCCACTGGCACCTTTGCTGTGGCAGCAAAAGCTGGACGTTTGTCTTTTTTGCTCCGGAGGCTGCCGAAAGCGAAAACAGGTGCTTTTGAGGATGGAGTCCGCAGGAAAGCAGAGAGGGCCAAATTGTCTGTGGCATTTGAAAGGGTTCCAGGAGGCAGTGAGAACCAGCATTACTTTTCCCCGCTGGCACCTTTGCTGTGGCAGCAAAAGCTGGACGTTTGTCTTTTTTGCTCCGGAGGCTGCCGAAAGCGAAAACAGGTGCTTTTGAGGATGGAGTCCGCAGGAAAGCAGAGAGGGCCAAATTGTCTGTGGCATTTGAAAGGGTTCCAGGAGGCAGTGAGAACCAGCATTACTTTTCCCCGCTGGCACCTTTGCTGTGGCAGCAAAAGCTGGACGTTTGTCTTTTTTGCTCCGGAGGTTGCCGAAAGCGAAAACAGGTGCTTTTGAGGATGGGGTCCGCAGGAAAGCAGAGAGGGCCAAATTGTCTGGGGCATTTGAAAGGGTTCCAGGAGGCAGTGAGAACCAGCATTACTTTTCCCCGCTGACACCTTTGCTGTGGCAGCAAAAGCTGGACGTTTGTCTTTTTTGCTCCGGAGGCTGCCGAAAGCGAAAACAGGTGCTTTTGAGGATGGAGTCCGCAGGAAAGCAGAGAGGGCCAAATTGTCTGTGGCATTTGAAAGAGTTCCAGGAGGCAGTGAGAACCAGCATTACTTTTCCCCGCTGGCACCTTTGCTGTGGCAGCAAAAGCTGGACGTTTGTCTTTTTACCACCGGAGGGCGCCGAAAGTGAAAAAAGGCGCTTTTGAGGATAGAGTCCGCAGGAAAGCAGAGAGGGCCAAATTGTCTGTGGCATTTGAAGAGGTTCCAGGAGGCAGTGAGAACCAGCATTACTTTTCCCCGCTGGCACCTTTGCTGTGGCAGCAAAAGCTGGACGTTTGTCTTTTTTGCTCCGGAGGCTGCCGAAAGCGAAAACAGGTGCTTTTGAGGATGGAGTCCGCAGGAAAGCAGAGAGGGCCAAATTGTCTGTGGCATTTGAAAGGGTTCCAGGAGGCAGTGAGAACCAGCATTACTTTTCCCCGCTGGCACCTTTGCTGTGGCAGCAAAAGCTGGACGTTTGTCTTTTTTGCTCCGGAGGCTGCCGAAAGCGAAAACAGGTGCTTTTGAGGATGGAGTCCACAGGAAAGCAGAGAGGGCCAAATTGTCTGTGGCATTTGAAAGGGTTCCAGGAGGCAGTGAGAACCAGCATTACTTTTCCCCGCTGGCACCTTTGCTGTGGCAGCAAAAGCTGGACGTTTGTCTTTTATGCTCCGGAGGCTGCCGAAAGTGAAAATAGGTGCTTTTGAGGATGGAGTCCGCAGGAAAGCAGAGAGGGCCAAATTGTCTGTGGCATTTGAAAGAGTTCCAGGAGGCAGTGAGAACCAGCATTACTTTTCCCCGCTGGCACCTTTGCTGTGGCAGCAAAAGCTGGACGTTTGTCTTTTTACCACCGGAGGGCGCCGAAAGTGAAAAAAGGCGCTTTTGAGGATAGAGTCCGAAGGAAAGCAGAGAGGGCCAAATTGTCAGGGGCATTTGAAAGGGTTCCAGGAGGCAGTGAGAACCAGCATTACTTTTCCCCGCTGGCACCTTTGCTGTGGCAGCAAAAGCTGGACGTTTGTCTTTTTTGCTCCGGAGGCTGCCGAAAGCGAAAACAGGTGCTTTTGAGGATGGAGTCCGCAGGAAAGCAGAGAGGGCCAAATTGTCTGTGGCATTTGAAAGGGTTCCAGGAGGCAGTGAGAACCAGCATTACTTTTCCCCGCTGGCACCTTTGCTGTGGCAGCAAAAGCTGGACGTTTGTCTTTTTTGCTCCGGAGGCTGCCAAAAGCGAAAACAGGTGCTTTTGAGGATGGAGTCCGCAGGAAAGCAGAGAGGGCCAAATTGTCTGTGGCATTTGAAGAGGTTCCAGGAGGCAGTGAGAACCAGCATTACTTTTCCCCGCTGGCACCTTTGCTGTGGCAGCAAAAGCTGGACGTTTGTCTTTTTTGCTCCGGAGGCTGCCGAAAGCGAAAACAGGTGCTTTTGAGGATGGAGTCCGCAGGAAAGCAGAGAGGGCCAAATTGTCTGTGGCATTTGAAAGGGTTCCAGGAGGCAGTGAGAACCAGCATTACTTTTCCCCGCTGGCACCTTTGCTGTGGCAGCAAAAGCTGGACGTTTGTCTTTTTTGCTCCGGAGGCTGCCGAAAGCGAAAACAGGTGCTTTTGAGGATGGAGTCCACAGGAAAGCAGAGAGGGCCAAATTGTCTGTGGCATTTGAAAGGGTTCCAGGAGGCAGTGAGAACCAGCATTACTTTTCCCCGCTGGCACCTTTGCTGTGGCAGCAAAAGCTGGACGTTTGTCTTTTATGCTCCGGAGGCTGCCGAAAGTGAAAATAGGTGCTTTTGAGGATGGAGTCCGCAGGAAAGCAGAGAGGGCCAAATTGTCTGTGGCATTTGAAGAGGTTCCAGGAGGCAGTGAGAACCAGCATTACTTTTCCCCGCTGGCACCTTTGCTGTGGCAGCAAAAGCTGGACGTTTGTCTTTTTTGCTCCGGAGGCTGCCGAAAGCGAAAACAGGTGCTTTTGAGGATGGAGTCCGCAGGAAAGCAGAGAGGGCCAAATTGTCTGTGGCATTTGAAAGGGTTCCAGGAGGCAGTGAGAACCAGCATTACTTTTCCCCGCTGGCACCTTTGCTGTGGCAGCAAAAGCTGGACGTTTGTCTTTTTTGCTCCGGAGGTTGCCGAAAGCGAAAACAGGTGCTTTTGAGGATGGGGTCCGCAGGAAAGCAGAGAGGGCCAAATTGTCTGGGGCATTTGAAAGGGTTCCAGGAGGCAGTGAGAACCAGCATTACTTTTCCCCGCTGGCACCTTTGCTGTGGCAGCAAAAGCTGGACGTTTGTCTTTTTTGCTCCGGAGGCTGCCGAAAGCGAAAACAGGTGCTTTTGAGGATGGAGTCCGCAGGAAAGCAGAGAGGGCCAAATTGTCTGTGGCATTTGAAAGAGTTCCAGGAGGCAGTGAGAACCAGCATTACTTTTCCCCGCTGGCACCTTTGCTGTGGCAGCAAAAGCTGGACGTTTGTCTTTTTACCACCGGAGGGCGCCGAAAGTGAAAAAAGGCGCTTTTGAGGATGGAGTCCGCAGGAAAGCAGAGAGGGCCAAATTGTCTGTGGCATTTGAAGAGGTTCCAGGAGGCAGTGAGAACCAGCATTACTTTTCCCCGCTGGCACCTTTGCTGTGGCAGCAAAAGCTGGACGTTTGTCTTTTTTGCTCCGGAGGCTGCCGAAAGCGAAAACAGGTGCTTTTGAGGATGGAGTCCGCAGGAAAGCAGAGAGGGCCAAATTGTCTGTGGCATTTGAAAGGGTTCCAGGAGGCAGCGAGAACCAGCATTACTTTTCCCCGCTGGCACCTTTGTTGTGGCAGCAAAAGCTGGACGTTTGTCTTTTTTGCTCCGGAGGCTGCCGAAAGCGAAAACAGGTGCTTTTGAGGATGGAGTCCGCAGGAAAGCAGAGAGGGCCAAATTGTCTGGGGCATTTGAAAGGGTTCCAGGAGGCAGTGAGAACCAGCATTACTTTTCCCCGCTGGCACCTTTGCTGTGGCAGCAAAAGCTGGACGTTTGTCTTTTTTGCTCCGGAGGCTGCCGAAAGCGAAAACAGGTGCTTTTGAGGATGGAGTCCGCAGGAAAGCAGAGAGGGCCAAATTGTCTGTGGCATTTGAAAGGGTTCCAGGAGGCAGTGAGAACCAGCATTACTTTTCCCCGCTGGCACCTTTGCTGTGGCAGCAAAAGCTGGACGTTTGTCTTTTTTGCTCCGGAGGCTGCCGAAAGCGAAAACAGGTGCTTTTGAGGATGGAGTCCGCAGGAAAGCAGAGAGGGCCAAATTGTCTGGGGCATTTGAAGAGGTTCCAGGAGGCAGTGAGAACCAGCATTACTTTTCCCCGCTGGCACCTTTGCTGTGGCAGCAAAAGCTGGACGTTTGTCTTTTTTGCTCCGGAGGCTGCCGAAAGCGAAAACAGGTGCTTTTGAGGATGGAGTCCGCAGGAAAGCAGAGAGGGCCAAATTGTCTGTGGCATTTGAAGGAGTTCCAGGAGGCAGTGAGAACCAGCATTACTTTTCCCCGCTGGCACCTATGCTGTGGCAGCAAAAGCTGGATGTTTGTCTTTTTTGCTCCGGAGGCTGCCGAAAGCGAAAACAGGTGCTTTTGAGGATGGAGTCCGCAGGAAAGCAGAGAGGGCCAAATTGTCTGGGGCATTTGAAAGGGTTCCAGGAGGCAGTGAGAACCAGCATTACTTTTCCCCCGCTGGCACCTTTGCTGTGGCAGCAAAAGCTGGACGTTTGTCTTTTTTGCTCCGGAGGCTGCCGAAAGCGAAAACAGGTGCTTTTGAGGATGGAGTCCGCAGGAAAGCAGAGAGGGCCAAATTGTCTGTGGCATTTGAAAGGGTTCCAGGAGGCAGTGAGAACCAGCATTACTTTTCCCCGCTGGCACCTTTGCTGTGGCAGCAAAAGCTGGACGTTTGTCTTTTTTGCTCCGGAGGTTGCCGAAAGCGAAAACAGGTGCTTTTGAGGATGGGGTCCGCAGGAAAGCAGAGAGGGCCAAATTGTCTGGGGCATTTGAAAGGGTTCCAGGAGGCAGTGAGAACCAGCATTACTTTTCCCCGCTGGCACCTTTGCTGTGGCAGCAAAAGCTGGACGTTTGTCTTTTTTGCTCCGGAGGCTGCCGAAAGCGAAAACAGGTGCTTTTGAGGATGGAGTCCGCAGGAAAGCAGAGAGGGCCAAATTGTCTGTGGCATTTGAAAGAGTTCAGGAGGCAGTGAGAACCAGCGTTACTTTTCCCCGCTGGCACCTTTGCTGTGGCAGCAAAAGCTGGACGTTTGTCTTTTTTGCTCCGGAGGCTGCCGAAAGCGAAAACAGGTGCTTTTGAGGATGGAGTCCGCAGGAAAGCAGAGAGGGCCAAATTGTCTGTGGCATTTGAAAGGGTTCCAGGAGGCAGTGAGAACCAGCATTACTTTTCCCCGCTGGCACCTTTGTTGTGGCAGCAAAAGCTGGACGTTTGTCTTTTTTGCTCCGGAGGCTGCCGAAAGCGAAAACAGGTGCTTTTGAGGATGGAGTCCGCAGGAAAGCAGAGAGGGCCAAATTGTCTGTGGCATTTGAAAGGGTTCCAGGAGGCAGCGAGAACCAGCATTACTTTTCCCCGCTGGCACCTTTGTTGTGGCAGCAAAAGCTGGACGTTTGTCTTTTTTGCTCCGGAGGCTGCCGAAAGCGAAAACAGGTGCTTTTGAGGATGGAGTCCGCAGGAAAGCAGAGAGGGCCAAATTGTCTGGGGCATTTGAAAGGGTTCCAGGAGGCAGTGAGAACCAGCATTACTTTTCCCCGCTGGCACCTTTGCTGTGGCAGCAAAAGCTGGACGTTTGTCTTTTTTGCTCCGGAGGCTGCCGAAAGCGAAAACAGGTGCTTTTGAGGATGGAGTCCGCAGGAAAGCAGAGAGGGCCAAATTGTCTGGGGCATTTGAAAGGGTTCCAGGAGGCAGTGAGAACCAGCATTACTTTTCCCCGCTGGCACCTTTGCTGTGGCAGCAAAAGCTGGACGTTTGTCTTTTTTGCTCCGGAGGCTGCCGAAAGCGAAAACAGGTGCTTTTGAGGATGGAGTCCGCAGGAAAGCAGAGAGGGCCAAATTGTCTGGGGCATTTGAAGAGGTTCCAGGAGGCAGTGAGAACCAGCATTACTTTTCCCCGCTGGCACCTTTGCTGTGGCAGCAAAAGCTGGACGTTTGTCTTTTTTGCTCCGGAGGCTGCCGAAAGCGAAAACAGGTGCTTTTGAGGATGGAGTCCGCAGGAAAGCAGAGAGGGCCAAATTGTCTGTGGCATTTGAAGGAGTTCCAGGAGGCAGTGAGAACCAGCATTACTTTTCCCCGCTGGCACCTATGCTGTGGCAGCAAAAGCTGGATGTTTGTCTTTTTTGCTCCGGAGGCTGCCGAAAGCGAAAACAGGTGCTTTTGAGGATGGAGTCCGCAGGAAAGCAGAGAGGGCCAAATTGTCTGGGGCATTTGAAAGGGTTCCAGGAGGCAGTGAGAACCAGCATTACTTTTCCCCGCTGGCACCTTTGCTGTGGCAGCAAAAGCTGGACGTTTGTCTTTTTTGCTCCGGAGGCTGCCGAAAGCGAAAACAGGTGCTTTTGAGGATGGAGTCCGCAGGAAAGCAGAGAGGGCCAAATTGTCTGTGGCATTTGAAAGGGTTCCAGGAGGCAGTGAGAACCAGCATTACTTTTCCCCGCTGGCACCTTTGCTGTGGCAGCAAAAGCTGGACGTTTGTCTTTTTTGCTCCGGAGGTTGCCGAAAGCGAAAACAGGTGCTTTTGAGGATGGGGTCCGCAGGAAAGCAGAGAGGGCCAAATTGTCTGGGGCATTTGAAAGGGTTCCAGGAGGCAGTGAGAACCAGCATTACTTTTCCCCGCTGGCACCTTTGCTGTGGCAGCAAAAGCTGGACGTTTGTCTTTTTTGCTCCGGAGGCTGCCGAAAGCGAAAACAGGTGCTTTTGAGGATGGAGTCCGCAGGAAAGCAGAGAGGGCCAAATTGTCTGTGGCATTTGAAAGAGTTCCAGGAGGCAGTGAGAACCAGCGTTACTTTTCCCCGCTGGCACCTTTGCTGTGGCAGCAAAAGCTGGACGTTTGTCTTTTTTGCTCCGGAGGCTGCCGAAAGCGAAAACAGGTGCTTTTGAGGATGGAGTCCGCAGGAAAGCAGAGAGGGCCAAATTGTCTGTGGCATTTGAAAGGGTTCCAGGAGGCAGTGAGAACCAGCATTACTTTTCCCCGCTGGCACCTTTGTTGTGGCAGCAAAAGCTGGACGTTTGTCTTTTTTGCTCCGGAGGCTGCCGAAAGCGAAAACAGGTGCTTTTGAGGATGGAGTCCGCAGGAAAGCAGAGAGGGCCAAATTGTCTGGGGCATTTGAAAGGGTTCCAGGAGGCAGTGAGAACCAGCATCACTTTTCCCCGCTGGCACCTTTGCTGTGGCAGCAAAAGCTGGACGTTTGTCTTTTTTGCTCCGGAGGCTGCCGAAAGCGAAAACAGGTGCTTTTGAGGATGGAGTCCGCAGGAAAGCAGAGAGGGCCAAATTGTCTGGGGCATTTGAAGAGGTTCCAGGAGGCAGTGAGAACCAGCATTACTTTTCCCCGCTGGCACCTTTGCTGTGGCAGCAAAAGCTGGACGTTTGTCTTTTTTGCTCCGGAGGCTGCCGAAAGCGAAAACAGGTGCTTTTGAGGATGGAGTCCGCAGGAAAGCAGAGAGGGCCAAATTGTCTGGGGCATTTGAAAGGGTTCCAGGAGGCAGTGAGAACCAGCATTACTTTTCCCCGCTGGCACCTTTGCTGTGGCAGCAAAAGCTGGACGTTTGTCTTTTTTGCTCCGGAGGCTGCCGAAAGCGAAAACAGGTGCTTTTGAGGATGGAGTCCGCAGGAAAGCAGAGAGGGCCAAATTGTCTGGGGCATTTGAAAGGGTTCCAGGAGGCAGTGAGAACCAGCATCACTTTTCCCCTCTGGCACCTTTGCTGTGGCAGCAAAAGCTGGACGTTTGTCTTTTTTGCTCCGGAGGCTGCCGAAAGCGAAAACAGGTGCTTTTGAGGATGGAGTCCGCAGGAAAGCAGAGAGGGCCAAATTGTCTGGGGCATTTGAAGAGGTTCCAGGAGGCAGTGAGAACCAGCATTACTTTTCCCCGCTGGCACCTTTGCTGTGGCAGCAAAAGCTGGACGTTTGTCTTTTTTGCTCCGGAGGCTGCCGAAAGCGAAAACAGGTGCTTTTGAGGATGGAGTCCGCAGGAAAGCAGACAGGGCCAAATTGTCTGGGGCATTTGAAGGAGTTCCAGGAGGCAGTGAGAACCAGCATTACTTTTCCCCGCTGGCACCTATGCTGTGGCAGCAAAAGCTGGACGTTTGTCTTTTTTGCTCCGGAGGCTGCCGAAAGCGAAAACAGGTGCTTTTGAGGATGGAGTCCGCAGGAAAGCAGAGAGGGCCAAATTGTCAGGGGCATTTGAAAGGGTTCCAGGAGGCAGTGAGAACCAGCATTACTTTTCCATGCTGGCACCTTTGCTGTGGCAGCAAAAGCTGGACGTTTGTCTTTTTTTGCTCCGGAGGCTGCCGAAAGCGAAAACAGGTGCTTTTGAGGATGGAGTCCGCAGGAAAGCAGAGAGGGCCAAATTGTCTGTGGCATTTGAAAGGGTTCCAGGAGGCAGTGAGAACCAGCATTACTTTTCCCCGCTGGCACCTTTGCTGTGGCAGCAAAAGCTGGACGTTTGTCTTTTTTGCTCCGGAGGCTGCCGAAAGCGAAAACAGGTGCTTTTGAGGATGGAGTCCGCAGGAAAGCAGAGAGGGCCAAATTGTCTGTGGCATTTGAAAGGGTTCCAGGAGGCAGTGAGAATCAGCATTACTTTTCCCCGCTGGCACCTTTGCTGTGGCAGCAAAAGCTGGACGTTTGTCTTTTTTGCTCCTGAGGATGCCGAAAGCGAAAACAGGTGCTTTTGAGGATGGAGTCCGCAGGAAAGCAGAGAGGGCCAAAATGTCTGTGGCATTTGAAGAGGTTCCAGGAGGCAGTGAGAACCAGCATTACTTTTCCCCGCTGGCACCTTTGCTGTGGCAGCAAAAGCTGGACGTTTGTCTTTTTTGCTCCGGAGGCTGCCGAAAGCGAAAACAGGTGCTTTTGAGGATGGAGTCCGCAGGAAAGCAGAGAGGGCCAAATTGTCTGGGGCATTTGAAGGAGTTCCAGGAGGCAGTGAGAACCAGCATTACTTTTCCCCGCTGGCACCTTTGCTGTGGCAGCAAAAGCTGGACGTTTGTCTTTTTTGCTCCGGAGGCTGCCGAAAGCGAAAACAGGTGCTTTTGAGGATGGAGTCCGCAGGAAAGCAGAGAGGGCCAAATTGTCTGGGGCATTTGAAGAGGTTCCAGGAGGCAGTGAGAACCAGCATTACTTTTCCCCGCTGGCACCTTTGCTGTGGCAGCAAAAGCTGGACGTTTGTCTTTTTTGCTCCGGAGGCTGCCGAAAGCGAAAACAGGTGCTTTTGAGGATGGAGTCCACAGGAAAGCAGAGAGGGCCAAATTGTCTGTGGCATTTGAAAGGGTTCCAGGAGGCAGTGAGAACCAGCATTACTTTTCCCCGCTGGCACCTTTGCTGTGGCAGCAAAAGCTGGACGTTTGTCTTTTTTGCTCCGGAGGCTGCCGAAAGCGAAAATAGGTGCTTTTGAGGATGGAGTCCGCAGGAAAGCAGAGAGGGCCAAATTGTCTGTGGCATTTGAAAGAGTTCCAGGAGGCAGTGAGAACCAGCATCACTTTTCCCCGCTGGCACCTTTGCTGTGGCAGCAAAACCTGGACGTTTGTCTTTTTACCACCGGAGGGCGCCGAAAGTGAAAAAAGGCGCTTTTGAGGATAGAGTCCGCAGGAAAGCAGAGAGGGCTTAATTGTCTGGGGCATTTGAAGAGGTTCCAGGAGGCAGTGAGAACCAGCATTACTTTTCCCCGCTGGCACCTTTGCTGTGGCAGCAAAAGCTGGACGTTTGTCTTTTTTGCTCCGGAGGCTGCCGAAAGCGAAAACAGGTGCTTTTGAGGATGCAGTCCGCAGGAAAGCAGAGAGGGCCAAATTTTCTGTGGCATTTGAAAGGGTTCCAGGAGGCAGTGAGAACCAGCATTACTTTTCCCCGCTGGCACCTTTGCTGTGGCAGCAAAAGCTGGACGTTTGTCTTTTTTGCTCCGGAGGCTGCCGAAAGCGAAAACAGGTGCTTTTGAGGATGGAGTCCGCAGGAAAGCAGAGAGGGCCAAATTGTCTGGGGCATTTGAACAGGTTCCAGGAGGCAGTGAGAACCAGCATTACTTTTCCCCGCTGGCACCTTTGCTGTGGCAGCAAAAGCTGGACGTTTGTCTTTTTTGCTCCGGAGGCTGCCGAAAGCGAAAACAGGTGCTTTTGAGGATGGAGTCCGCAGGAAAGCAGAGAGGGCCAAATTGTCTGGGGCATTTGAAAGGGTTCCAGGAGGCAGTGAGAACCAGCATTACTTTTCCCCGCTGGCACCTTTGCTGTGGCAGCAAAAGCTGGACGTTTGTCTTTTTTGCTCCGGAGGTTGCCGAAAGCGAAAACAGGTGCTTTTGAGGATGGAGTCCGCAGGAAAGCAGAGAGGGCCTAATTGTCTGGGGCATTTGAAAGAGTTCCAGGAGGCAGTGAGAACCAGCATCACTTTTCCCCGCTGGCACCTTTGCTGTGGCAGCAAAAGCTGGACGTTTGTCTTTTTACCACCGGAGGGCGCCGAAAGTGAAAAAAGTCGCTTTTGAGGATAGAGTCCGCAGGAAAGCAGAGAGGGCTTAATTGTCTGGGGCATTTGAAAGGGTTCCAGGAGGCAGTGAGAACCAGCATTACTTTTCCCCGCTGGCACCTTTGCTGTGGCAGCAAAAGCTGGACGTTTGTCTTTTTTGCTCCGGAGGCTGCCGAAAGCGAAAACAGGTGCTTTTGAGGATGGAGTCCGCAGGAAAGCAGAGAGGGCCAAATTGTCTGTGGCATTTGAAGAGGTTCCAGGAGGCAGTGAGAACCAGCATTACTTTTCCCCGCTGGCACCTTTGCTGTGGCAGCAAAAGCTGGACGTTTGTCTTTTTTGCTCCGGACGCTGCCGAAAGCGAAAACAGGTGCTTTTGAGGATGGAGTCCGCAGGAAAGCAGAGAGGGCCAAATTGTCTGTGGCATTTGAAAGGGTTCCAGGAGGCAGTGAGAACCAGCATTACTTTTCCCCGCTGGCACCTTTGCTGTGGCAGCAAAAGCTGGACGTTTGTCTTTTTTGCTCCGGAGGCTGCCGAAAGCGAAAATAGGTTCTTTTGAGGATGGAGTCCGCAGGAAAGCAGAGAGGGCCAAATTGTCTGTGCATTTGAAAGGGTTCCAGGAGGCAGTGAGAACCAGCATTACTTTTCCCCGCTGGCACCTTTGCTGTGGCAGCAAAAGCTGGACGTTTGTCTTTTTTGCTCTGGAGGTTGCCGAAAGCGAAAACAGGTGCTTTTGAGGATGGAGTCCACAGGAAAGCAGAGAGGGCCAAAATGTCTGTGGCATTTGAAGAGGTTCCAGGAGGCAGTGAGAACCAGCATTACTTTTCCCCGCTGGCACCTTTGCTGTGGCAGCAAAAGCTGGACGTTTGTCTTTTTTGCTCCGGAGGCTGCCGAAATCGAAAACAGGTGCTTTTGAGGATGGAGTCCGCAGGAAAGCAGAGAGGGCCAAATTGTCTGGGGCATTTGAAGGAGTTCCAGGAGGCAGTGAGAACCAGCATTACTTTTCCCCGCTGGCACCTTTGCTGTGGCAGCAAAAGCTGGACGTTTGTCTTTTTTGCTCCGGAGGCTGCCGAAAGCGAAAACAGGTGCTTTTGAGGATGGAGTCCGCAGGAAAGCAGAGAGGGCCAAATTGTCTGTGGCATTTGAAAGGGTTCCAGGAGGCAGTGAGAACCAGCATTACTTTTCCCCGTTGGCACCTTTGCTGTGGCAGCAAAAGCTGGACGTTTGTCTTTTTTTGCTCCGGAGGCTGCCGAAAGGGAAAATAGGTTCTTTTGAGGATGGAGTCCGCAGGAAAGCAGAGAGGGCCAAATTGTCTGTGGCATTTGAAAGGGTTCCAGGAGGCAGTGAGAACCAGCATTACTTTTCCCCGCTGGCACCTTTGCTGTGGCAGCAAAAGCTGGACGTTTGTCTTTTTTGCTCCGGAGGCTGCCGAAAGCGAAAACAGGTGCTTTTGAGGATGGAGTCCGCAGGAAAGCAGAGAGGGCCAAATTGTCTGTGGCATTTGAAAGGGTTCCAGGAGGCAGTGAGAACCAGCATTACTTTTCCCCGCTGGCACCTTTGCTGTGGCAGCAAAAGCTGGACGTTTGTCTTTTTTGCTCCGGAGGCTGCCGAAAGCGAAAACAGGTGCTTTTGAGGATGGAGTCCGCAGGAAAGCAGAGAGGGCCAAATTGTCTGTGGCATTTGAACAGGTTCCAGGAGGCAGTGAGAACCAGCATTACTTTTCCTTGCTGGCACCTTTGCTGTCGCAGCAAAAGCTGGACGTTTGTCTTTTTTGCTCCGGAGGCTGCCGAAAGCGAAAACAGGTGCTTTTGAGGATGGAGTCTGCAGGAAAGCAGAGAGGGCCAAATTGTCTGTGGCATTTGAAAGGGTTCCAGGAGGCAGTGAGAACCAGCATTACTTTTCCCCGCTGGCACCTTTGCTGTGGCAGCAAAAGCTGGACGTTTGTCTTTTTTGCTCCGGAGGCTGCCGAAAGCGAAAATAGGTGCTTTTGAGGATGGAGTCCGCAGGAAAGCAGAGAGGGCCAAATTGTCTGTGGCATTTGAAAGAGTTCCAGGAGGCAGTGAGAACCAGCATCACTTTTCCCCGCTGGCACCTTTGCTGTGGCAGCAAAACCTGGACGTTTGTCTTTTTACCACCGGAGGGCGCCGAAAGTGAAAAAAGGCGCTTTTGAGGATAGAGTCCGCAGGAAAGCAGAGAGGGCTTAATTGTCTGGGGCATTTGAAAGGGTTCCAGGAGGCAGTGAGAACCAGCATTACTTTTCCCCGCTGGCACCTTTGCTGTGGCAGCAAAAGCTGGACGTTTGTCTTTTTTTGCTCCAGAGGCTGCCGAAAGCGAAAATATGTTCTTTTGAGGATGGAGTCCGCAGGAAAGCAAAGAGGGCCAAATTGTCTGTGGCATTTGAAAGGGTTCCAGGAGGCAGTGAGAACCAGCATTACTTTTCCCCGCTGGCACCTTTGCTGTGGCAGCAAAAGCTGGACGTTTGTCTTTTTTGCTCCGGAGGCTGCCGAAAGCGAAAACAGGTGCTTTTGAGGATGGAGTCCGCAGGAAAGCAGAGAGGGCCAAATTGTCTGTGGCATTTGAAAGGGTTCCAGGAGGCAGTGAGAACCAGCATTACTTTTCCCCGCTGGCACCTTTGCTGTGGCAGCAAAAGCTGGACGTTTGTCTTTTTTGCTCCGGAGGCTGCCGAAAGCGAAAACAGGTGCTTTTGAGGATGGAGTCCGCAGGAAAGCAGAGAGGGCCAAAATGTCTGTGGCATTTGAAGAGGTTCCAGGAGGCAGTGAGAACCAGCATTACTTTTCCCCGCTGGCACCTTTGCTGTGGCAGCAAAAGCTGGACGTTTGTCTTTTTTGCTCCGGAGGCTGCCGAAAGCGAAAACAGGTGCTTTTGAGGATGGAGTCCGCAGGAAAGCAGAGAGGGCCAAATTGTCTGGGGCATTTGAAGGAGTTCCAGGAGGCAGTGAGAACCAGCATTACTTTTCCCAGCTGGCACCTTTGCTGTGGCAGCAAAAGCTGGACGTTTGTCTTTTTTGCTCCGGAGGCTGCCGAAAGCGAAAACAGGTGCTTTTGAGGATGGAGTCCGCAGGAAAGCAGAGAGGGCCAAATTGTCTGTGGCATTTGAAAGGGTTCCAGGAGGCAGTGAGAACCAGCATTACTTTTCCCCGCTGGCACCTTTGCTGTGGCAGCAAAAGCTGGACGTTTGTCTTTTTTGCTCCGGAGGCTGCCGAAAGCGAAAATAGGTTCTTTTGAGGATGGAGTCCGCAGGAAAGCAGAGAGGGCCAAATTGTCTGTGGCATTTGAAAGGGTTCCAGGAGGCAGTGAGAACCAGCATTACTTTTCCCCGCTGGCACCTTTGCTGTGGCAGCAAAAGCTGGACGTTTGTCTTTTTTGCTCCGGAGGCTGCCGAAAGCGAAAACAGGTGCTTTTGAGGATGGAGTCCGCAGGAAAGCAGAGAGGGCCAAATTGTCTGTGGCATTTGAAAGGGTTCCAGGAGGCAGTGAGAACCAGCATTACTTTTCCCCGCTGGCACCTTTGCTGTGGCAGCAAAAGCTGGACGTTTGTCTTTTTTGCTCCGGAGGCTGCCGAAAGCGAAAACAGGTGCTTTTGAGGATGGAGTCCGCAGGAAAGCAGAGAGGGCCAAATTGTCTGGGGCATTTGAACAGGTTCCAGGAGGCAGTGAGAACCAGCATTACTTTTCCCCGCTGGCACCTTTGCTGTGGCAGCAAAAGCTGGACGTTTGTCTTTTTTGCTCCGGAGGCTGCCGAAAGCGAAAACAGGTGCTTTTGAGGATGGAGTCCGCAGGAAAGCAGAGAGGGCCAAATTGTCTGGGGCATTTGAAAGGGTTCCAGGAGGCAGTGAGAACCAGCATTACTTTTCCCCGCTGGCACCTTTGCTGTGGCAGCAAAAGCTGGACGTTTGTCTTTTTTGCTCCGGAGGCTGCCGAAAGCGAAAATAGGTGCTTTTGAGGATGGAGTCCGCAGGAAAGCAGAGAGGGCCAAATTGTCTGGGGCATTTGAAAGAGTTCCAGGAGGCAGTGAGAACCAGCATCACTTTTCCCCGCTGGCACCTTTGCTGTGGCAGCAAAACCTGGACGTTTGTCTTTTTACCACCGGAGGGCGCCGAAAGTGAAAAAAGGCGCTTTTGAGGATAGAGTCCGCAGGAAAGCAGAGAGGGCTTAATTGTCTGGGGCATTTGAAAGGGTTCCAGGAGGCAGTGAGAACCAGCATTACTTTTCCCCGCTGGCACCTTTGCTGTGGCAGCAAAAGCTGGACGTTTGTCTTTTTTGCTCCGGAGGCTGCCGAAAGCGAAAACAGGTACTTTTGAGGATGCAGTCCGCAGGAAAGCAGAGAGGGCCAAATTGTCTGTGGCATTTGAAAGGGTTCCAGGAGGCAGTGAGAACCAGCATTACTTTTCCCCGCTGGCACCTTTGCTGTGGCAGCAAAAGCTGGACGTTTGTCTTTTTTGCTCCGGAGGCTGCCGAAAGCGAAAACAGGTGCTTTTGAGGATGGAGTCCGCAGGAAAGCAGAGAGGGCCAAATTGTCTGTGGCATTTGAAAGGGTTCCAGGAGGCAGTGAGAACCAGCATTACTTTTCCCCGCTGGCACCTTTGCTGTGGCAGCAAAAGCTGGACGTTTGTCTTTTTTGCTCCGGAGGCTGCCGAAAGCGAAAACAGGTGCTTTTGAGGATGGAGTCCGCAGGAAAGCAGAGAGGGCCAAATTGTCTGGGGCATTTGAAAGAGTTCCAGGAGGCAGTGAGAACCAGCATCACTTTTCCCCGCTGGCACCTTTGCTGTGGCAGCAAAACCTGGACGTTTGTCTTTTTACCACCGGAGGGCGCCGAAAGTGAAAAAAGGCGCTTTTGAGGATAGAGTCCGCAGGAAAGCAGAGAGGGCTTAATTGTCTGGGGCATTTGAAAGGGTTCCAGGAGGCAGTGAGAACCAGCATTACTTTTCCCCGCTGGCACCTTTGCTGTGGCAGCAAAAGCTGGACGTTTGTCTTTTTTGCTCCGGAGGCTGCCGAAAGCGAAAACAGGTACTTTTGAGGATGCAGTCCGCAGGAAAGCAGAGAGGGCCAAATTGTCTGTGGCATTTGAAAGGGTTCCAGGAGGCAGTGAGAACCAGCATTACTTTTCCCCGCTGGCACCTTTGCTGTGGCAGCAAAAGCTGGACATTTGTCTTTTTTGCTCCGGAGGCTGCCGAAAGCGAAAACAGGTGCTTTTGAGGATGGAGTCCGCAGGAAAGCAGAGAGGGCCAAATTGTCTGTGGCATTTGAAGAGGTTCCAGGAGGCAGTGAGAACCAGCATTACTTTTCCCCGCTGGCACCTTTGCTGTGGCAGCAAAAGCTGGACGTTTGTCTTCTTTGCTCCGGAGGCTGCCGAAAGCGAAAACAGGTGCTTTTGAGGATGGAGTCCGCAGGAAAGCAGAGAGGGCCAAATTGTCTGTGGCATTTGAAGAGGTTCCAGGAGGCAGTGAGAACCAGCATTACTTTTCCCCGCTGGCACCTTTGCTGTGGCAGCAAAAGCTGGACGTTTGTCTTCTTTGCTCCGGAGGCTGCCGAAAGCGAAAACAGGTGCTTTTGAGGATGGAGTCCGCAGGAAAGCAGAGAGGGCCAAATTGTCTGGGGCATTTGAAAGAGTTCCAGGAGGCAGTGAGAACCAGCATCACTTTTCCCCGCTGGCACCTTTGTTGTGGCAGCAAAAGCTGGACGTTTGTCTTTTTTGCTCCGGAGGCTGCCGAAAGCGAAAACAGGTGCTTTTGAGGATGGAGTCCGCAGGAAAGCAGAGAGGGCCAAATTGTCTGGGGCATTTGAAAGGGTTCCAGGAGGCAGTGAGAACCAGCATTACTTTTCCCCGCTGGCACCTTTGCTGTGGCAGCAAAAGCTGGACGTTTGTCTTTTTTGCTCCGGAGGCTGCCGAAAGCGAAAACAGGTGCTTTTGAGGATGGAGTCCGCAGGAAAGCAGAGAGGGCCAAATTGTCTGTGGCATTTGAAAGGGTTCCAGGAGGCAGTGAGAACCAGCATTACTTTTCCCCGCTGGCACCTTTGCTGTGGCAGCAAAAGCTGGACGTTTGTCTTTTTTGCTCTGGAGGTTGCCGAAAGCGAAAACAGGTGCTTTTGAGGATGGAGTCCGCAGGAAAGCAGAGAGGGCCAAAATGTCTGTGGCATTTGAAGAGGTTCCAGGAGGCAGTGAGAACCAGCATTACTTTTCCCCGCTGGCACCTTTGCTGTGGCAGCAAAAGCTGGACGTTTGTCTTTTTTGCTCCGGAGGCTGCCGAAAGCGAAAACAGGTGCTTTTGAGGATGGAGTCCGCAGGAAAGCAGAGAGAGCCAAATTGTCTGGGGCATTTGAAAGAGTTCCAGGAGGCAGTGAGAACCAGCATCACTTTTCCCCGCTGGCACCTTTGCTGTGGCAGCAAAAGCTGGACGTTTGTCTTTTTACCACCGGAGGGCGCCGAAAGTGAAAAAAGTCGCTTTTGAGGATAGAGTCCGCAGGAAAGCAGAGAGGGCTTAATTGTCTGGGGCATTTGAAAGGGTTCCAGGAGGCAGTGAGAACCAGCATTACTTTTCCCCGCTGGCACCTTTGCTGTGGCAGCAAAAGCTGGACGTTTGTCTTTTTTGCTCCGGAGGCTGCCGAAAGCGAAAACAGGTGCTTTTGAGGATGGAGTCCGCAGGAAAGCAGAGAGGGCCAAATTGTCTGTGGCATTTGAAGAGGTTCCAGGAGGCAGTGAGAACCAGCATTACTTTTCCCCGCTGGCACCTTTGCTGTGGCAGCAAAAGCTGGACGTTTGTCTTTTTTGCTCCGGAGGCTGCCGAAAGCGAAAACAGGTGCTTTTGAGGATGGAGTCCGCAGGAAAGCAGAGAGGGCCAAATTGTCTGTGGCATTTGAAAGGGTTCCAGGAGGCAGTGAGAACCAGCATTACTTTTCCCCGCTGGCACCTTTGCTGTGGCAGCAAAAGCTGGACGTTTGTCTTTTTTGCTCCGGAGGCTGCCGAAAGCGAAAACAGGTGCTTTTGAGGATGGAGTCCACAGGAAAGCAGAGAGGGCCAAATTGTCTGTGGCATTTGAAAGGGTTCCAGGAGGCAGTGAGAACCAGCATTACTTTTCCCCGCTGGCACCTTTGCTGTGGCAGCAAAAGCTGGACGTTTGTCTTTTTTGCTCCGGAGGCTGCCGAAAGCGAAAACAGGTGCTTTTGAGGATGGAGTCCGCAGGAAAGCAGAGAGGGCCAAATTGTCTGGGGCATTTGAAAGGGTTCCAGGAGGCAGTGAGAACCAGCATTACTTTTCCCCGCTGGCACCTTTGCTGTGGCAGCAAAAGCTGGACGTTTGTCTTTTTTGCTCCGGAGGTTGCCGAAAGCGAAAACAGGTGCTTTTGAGCATGGAGTCCGCAGGAAAGCAGAGAGGGCCAAATTGTCTGGGGCATTTGAAAGGGTTCCAGGAGGCAGTGAGAACCAGCATTACTTTTCCCCGCTGGCACCTTTGCTGTGGCAGCAAAAGCTGGACGTTTGTCTTTTTTGCTCCGGAGGCTGCCGAAAGCGAAAACAGGTGCTTTTGAGGATGGAGTCCGCAGGAAAGCAGAGAGGGCCAAATTGTCTGTGGCATTTGAAAGGGTTCCAGGAGGCAGTGAGAACCAGCATTACTTTTCCCCGCTGGCACCTTTGCTGTGGCAGCAAAAGCTGGACGTTTGTCTTTTTTGCTCCGGAGGTTGCCGAAAGCGAAAACAGGTGCTTTTGAGCATGGAGTCCGCAGGAAAGCAGAGAGGGCCAAATTGTCTGGGGCATTTGAAAGGGTTCCAGGAGGCAGTGAGAACCAGCATTACTTTTCCCCGCTGGCACCTTTGCTGTGGCAGCAAAAGCTGGACGTTTGTCTTTTTTGCTCTGGAGGTTGCCGAAAGCGAAAACAGGTGCTTTTGAGGATGGAGTCCGCAGGAAAGCAGAGAGGGCCAAAATGTCTGTAGCATTTGAAGAGGTTCCAGGAGGCAGTGAGAACCAGCATTACTTTTCCCCGCTGGCACCTTTGCTGTGGCAGCAAAAGCTGGACGTTTGTCTTTTTTGCTCCGGAGGCTGCCGAAAGCGAAAACAGGTGCTTTTGAGGATGGAGTCCGCAGGAAAGCAGAGAGAGCCAAATTGTCTGGGGCATTTGAAAGAGTTCCAGGAGGCAGTGAGAACCAGCATCACTTTTCCCCGCTGGCACCTTTGCTGTGGCAGCAAAAGCTGGACGTTTGTCTTTTTACCACCGGAGGGCGCCGAAAGTGAAAAAAGTCGCTTTTGAGGATAGAGTCCGCAGGAAAGCAGAGAGGGCTTAATTGTCTGGGGCATTTGAAAGGGTTCCAGGAGGCAGTGAGAACCAGCATTACTTTTCCCCGCTGGCACCTTTGCTGTGGCAGCAAAAGCTGGACGTTTGTCGTTTTTGCTCCAGAGGCTGCCGAAAGCGAAAACAGGTGCTTTTGAGGATGCAGTCCGCAGGAAAGCAGAGAGGGCCAAATTGTCTGTGGCATTTGAAAGGGTTCCAGGAGGCAGTGAGAACCAGCATTACTTTTCCCCGCTGGCACCTTTGCTGTGGCAGCAAAAGCTGGACGTTTGTCTTTTTTGCTCCGGAGGCTGCCGAAAGCGAAAACAGGTGCTTTTGAGGATGGAGTCCGCAGGAAAGCAGAGAGGGCCAAATTGTCTGTGGCATTTGAAAGGGTTCCAGGAGGCAGTGAGAACCAGCATTACTTTTCCCCGCTGGCACCTTTGCTGTGGCAGCAAAAGCTGGACGTTTGTCTTTTTTGCTCCGGAGGCTGCCGAAAGCGAAAACAGGTGCTTTTGAGGATGGAGTCCGCAGGAAAGCAGAGAGGGCCAAATTGTCTGTGGCATTTGAAAGGGTTCCAGGAGGCAGTGAGAACCAGCATCACTTTTCCCCGCTGGCACCTTTGCTGTGGCAGCAAAAGCTGGACGTTTGTCTTTTTACCACCGGAGGGCGCCGAAAGTGAAAAAAGTCGCTTTTGAGGATAGAGTCCGCAGGAAAGCAGAGAGGGCTTAATTGTCTGGGGCATTTGAAAGGGTTCCAGGAGGCAGTGAGAACCAGCATTACTTTTCCCCGCTGGCACCTTTGCTGTGGCAGCAAAAGCTGGACGTTTGTCTTTTTTGCTCCGGAGGCTGCCGAAAGCGAAAACAGGTGCTTTTGAGGATGGAGTCCGCAGGAAAGCAGAGAGGGCCAAATTGTCTGGGGCATTTGAAAGGGTTCCAGGAGGCAGTGAGAACCAGCATTACTTTTCCCCGCTGGCACCTTTGCTGTGGCAGCAAAAGCTGGACGTTTGTCTTTTTTGCTCCGGAGGTTGCCGAAAGCGAAAACAGGTGCTTTTGAGCATGGAGTCCGCAGGAAAGCAGAGAGGGCCAAATTGTCTGGGGCATTTGAAAGGGTTCCAGGAGGCAGTGAGAACCAGCATTACTTTTCCCCGCTGGCACCTTTGCTGTGGCAGCAAAAGCTGGACGTTTGTCTTTTTTGCTCCGGAGGCTGCCGAAAGCGAAAACAGGTGCTTTTGAGGATGGAGTCCGCAGGAAAGCAGAGAGGGCCAAATTGTCTGGGGCATTTGAAAGGGTTCCAGGAGGCAGTGAGAACCAGCATTACTTTTCCCCGCTGGCACCTTTGCTGTGGCAGCAAAAGCTGGACGTTTGTCTTTTTTGCTCCGGAGGCTGCCGAAAGCGAAAACAGGTGCTTTTGAGGATGGAGTCCGCAGGAAAGCAGAGAGGGCCAAATTGTCTGTGGCATTTGAAGAGGTTCCAGGAGGCAGTGAGAACCAGCATTACTTTTCCCCGCTGGCACCTTTGCTGTGGCAGCAAAAGCTGGACGTTTGTCTTTTTTGCTGTGGAGGTTGCCGAAAGCGAAAACAGGTGCTTTTGAGGATGGAGTCCGCAGGAAAGCAGAGAGGGCCAAATTGTCTGGGGCATTTGAACAGGTTCCAGGAGGCAGTGAGAACCAGCATTACTTTTCCCCGCTGGCACCTTTGCTGTGGCAGCAAAAGCTGGACGTTTGTCTTTTTTGCTCCGGAGGCTGCCGAAAGCGAAAACAGGTGCTTTTGAGGATGGAGTCCGCAGGAAAGCAGAGAGGGCCAAATTGTCTGTGGCATTTGAAAGGGTTCCAGGAGGCAGTGAGAACCAGCATTACTTTTCCCCGCTGGCACCTTTGCTGTGGCAGCAAAAGCTGGACGTTTGTCTTTTTTGCTGTGGAGGTTGCCGAAAGCGAAAACAGGTGCTTTTGAGGATGGAGTCCGCAGGAAAGCAGAGAGGGCCAAATTGTCTGGGGCATTTGAACAGGTTCCAGGAGGCAGTGAGAACCAGCATTACTTTTCCCCGCTGGCACCTTTGCTGTGGCAGCAAAAGCTGGACGTTTGTCTTTTTTGCTCCGGAGGCTGCCGAAAGCGAAAACAGGTGCTTTTGAGGATGGAGTCCGCAGGAAAGCAGAGAGGGCCAAATTGTCTGTGGCATTTGAAAGGGTTCCAGGAGGCAGTGAGAACCAGCATTACTTTTCCCCGCTGGCACCTTTGCTGTGGCAGCAAAAGCTGGACGTTTGTCTTTTTTGCTCCGGAGGTTGTCAAAAGCGAAAACAGGTGCTTTTGAGGATGGAGTCCGCAGGAAAGCAGAGAGGGCCAAAATGTCTGTGGCATTTGAAGAGGTTCCAGGAGGCAGTGAGAACCAGCATTACTTTTCCCCGCTGGCACCTTTGCTGTGGCAGCAAAAGCTGGACGTTTGTCTTTTTTGCTCCGGAGGCTGCCGAAAGCGAAAACAGGTGCTTTTGAGGATGGAGTCCGCAGGAAAGCAGAGAGAGCCAAATTGTCTGGGGCATTTGAAAGAGTTCCAGGAGGCAGTGAGAACCAGCAACACTTTTCCCCGCTGGCACCTTTGCTGTGGCAGCAAAAGCTGGACGTTTGTCTTTTTACCACCGGAGGGCGCCGAAAGTGAAAAAAGTCGCTTTTGAGGATAGAGTCCGCAGGAAAGCAGAGAGGGCTTAATTGTCTGGGGCATTTGAAAGGGTTCCAGGAGGCAGTGAGAACCAGCATTACTTTTCCCCGCTGGCACCTTTGCTGTGGCAGCAAAAGCTGGACGTTTGTCTTTTTTGCTCCGGAGGCTGCCGAAAGCGAAAACAGGTGCTTTTGAGGATGGAGTCCGCAGGAAAGCAGAGAGGGCCAAATTGTCTGGGGCATTTGAAAGGGTTCCAGGAGGCAGTGAGAACCAGCATTACTTTTCCCCGCTGGCACCTTTGCTGTGGCAGCAAAAGCTGGACGTTTGTCTTTTTTGCTCCGGAGGTTGCCGAAAGCGAAAACAGGTGCTTTTGAGGATGGAGTCCGCAGGAAAGCAGAGAGGGCCAAATTGTCTGTGGCATTTGAAAGGGTTCCAGGAGGCAGTGAGAACCAGCATTACTTTTCCCCGCTGGCACCTTTGCTGTGGCAGCAAAAGCTGGACGTTTGTCTTTTTTGCTCCGGAGGCTGCCGAAAGCGAAAACAGGTGCTTTTGAGGATGGAGTCCGCAGGAAAGCAGAGAGGGCCAAATTGTCTGTGGCATTTGAAAGGGTTCCAGGAGGCAGTGAGAACCAGCATTACTTTTCCCCGCTGGCACCTTTGCTGTGGCAGCAAAAGCTGGACGTTTGTCTTTTTTGCTCCGGAGGCTGCCGAAAGCGAAAACAGGTGCTTTTGAGGATGGAGTCCGCAGGAAAGCAGAGAGGGCCAAATTGTCTGTGGCATTTGAAAGGGTTCCAGGAGGCAGTGAGAACCAGCATTACTTTTCCCCGCTGGCACCTTTGCTGTGGCAGCAAAAGCTGGACGTTTGTCTTTTTTGCTCCGGAGGCTGCCGAAAGCGAAAACAGGTGCTTTTGAGGATGGAGTCCGCAGGAAAGCAGAGAGGGCCAAATTGTCTGTGGCATTTGAAAGGGTTCCAGGAGGCAGTGAGAACCAGCATTACTTTTCCCCGCTGGCACCTTTGCTGTGGCAGCAAAAGCTGGACGTTTGTCTTTTTTGCTCCGGAGGCTGCCGAAAGCGAAAACAGGTGCTTTTGAGGATGGAGTCCGCAGGAAAGCAGAGAGGGCCAAATTGTCTGGGGCATTTGAAGAGGTTCCAGGAGGCAGTGAGAACCAGCATTACTTTTCCCCGCTGGCACCTTTGCTGTGGCAGCAAAAGCTGGACGTTTGTCTTTTTTGCTCCGGAGGCTGCCGAAAGCGAAAAGAGGTGCTTTTGAGGATGGAGTCCGCAGGAAAGCAGAGAGGGCCTAATTGTCTGTGGCATTTGAAAGGGTTCCAGGAGGCAGTGAGAACCAGCATTACTTTTCCCCGCTGGCACCTTTGTTGTGGCAGCAAAAGCTGGACGTTTGTCTTTTTTGCTCCGGAGGCTGCCGAAAGCGAAAACAGGTGCTTTTGAGGATGGAGTCCGCAGGAAAGCAGAGAGGGCCAAATTGTCTGTGGCATTTGAAAGGGTTCCAGGAGGCAGTGAGAACCAGCATTACTTTTCCCCGCTGGCACCTTTGCTGTGGCAGCAAAAGCTGGACGTTTGTCTTTTTTGCTCCGGAGGCTGCCGAAAGCGAAAACAGGTGCTTTTGAGGATGGAGTCCGCAGGAAAGCAGAGAGGGCCAAATTGTCTGTGGCATTTGAAAGGGTTCCAGGAGGCAGTGAGAACCAGCATTACTTTTCCCCGCTGGCACCTTTGCTGTGGCAGCAAAAGCTGGACGTTTGTCTTTTTTGCTCCGGAGGCTGCCGAAAGCGAAAACAGGTGCTTTTGAGGATGGAGTCCGCAGGAAAGCAGAGAGGGCCAAATTGTCTGTGGCATTTGAAGAGGTTCCAGGAGGCAGTGAGAACCAGCATTACTTTTCCCCGCTGGCACCTTTGCTGTGGCAGCAAAAGCTGGACGTTTGTCTTTTTTGCTCCGGAGGCTGCCGAAAGCGAAAACAGGTGCTTTTGAGGATGGAGTCCGCAGGAAAGCAGAGAGGGCCAAATTGTCTGTGGCATTTGAAAGGGTTCCAGGAGGCAGTGAGAACCAGCATTACTTTTCCCCGCTGGCACCTTTGCTGTGGCAGCAAAAGCTGGACGTTTGTCTTTTTTTGCTCCGGAGGCTGCCGAAAGCGAAAACAGGTGCTTTTGAGGATGGAGTCCGCAGGAAAGCAGAGAGGGCCAAATTGTCTGTGGCATTTGAAAGGGTTCCAGGAGGCAGTGAGAACCAGCATTACTTTTCCCCGCTGGCACCTTTGCTGTGGCAGCAAAAGCTGGACGTTTGTCTTTTTTGCTCCGGAGGCTGCCGAAAGCGAAAACAGGTGCTTTTGAGGATGGAGTCCGCAGGAAAGCAGAGAGGGCCAAATTGTCTGTGGCATTTGAAAGGGTTCCAGGAGGCAGTGAGAACCAGCATTACTTTTCCCCGCTGGCACCTTTGCTGTGGCAGCAAAAGCTGGACGTTTGTCTTTTTTGCTCCGGAGGTTGCCGAAAGCGAAAACAGGTGCTTTTGAGGATGGAGTCCGCAGGAAAGCAGAGAGGGCCAAATTGTCTGGGGCATTTGAAGGAGTTCCAGGAGGCAGTGAGAACCAGCATTACTTTTCCCCGCTGGCACCTTTGCTGTGGCAGCAAAAGCTGGACGTTTGTCTTTTTTGCTCCGGAGGCTGCCGAAAGCGAAAACAGGTGCTTTTGAGGATGGAGTCCGCAGGAAAGCAGATAGGGCCAAATTGTCTGTGGCATTTGAAAGGGTTCCAGGAGGCAGTGAGAACCAGCATTACTTTTCCCCGCTGGCACCTTTGCTGTGGCAGCAAAAGCTGGACGTTTGTCTTTTTTTGCTCGGAGGCTGCCGAAAGCGAAAATAGGTTCTTTTGAGGATGGAGTCCGCAGGAAAGCAGAGAGGGCCAAATTGTCTGTGGCATTTGAAAGGGTTCCAGGAGGCAGTGAGAACCAGCATTACTTTTCCCCGCTGGCACCTTTGCTGTGGCAGCAAAAGCTGGACGTTTGTCTTTTTTGCTCCGGAGGCTGCCGAAAGCGAAAACAGGTGCTTTTGAGGATGGAGTCCGCAGGAAAGCAGAGAGGGCCAAATTGTCTGTGGCATTTGAAAGGGTTCCAGGAGGCAGTGAGAACCAGCATTACTTTTCCCCGCTGGCACCTTTGCTGTGGCAGCAAAAGCTGGACGTTTGTCTTTTTTGCTCCGGAGGCTGCCGAAAGCGAAAACAGGTGCTTTTGAGGATGGAGTCCGCAGGAAAGCAGAGAGGGCCAAATTGTCTGGGGCATTTGAACAGGTTCCAGGAGGCAGTGAGAACCAGCATTACTTTTCCCCGCTGGCACCTTTGCTGTGGCAGCAAAAGCTGGACGTTTGTCTTTTTTGCTCCGGAGGCTGCCGAAAGCGAAAACAGGTGCTTTTGAGGATGGAGTCCGCAGGAAAGCAGAGAGGGCCAAATTGTCTGTGGCATTTGAAAGGGTTCCAGGAGGCAGTGAGAACCAGCATTACTTTTCCCCGCTGGCACCTTTGCTGTGGCAGCAAAAGCTGGACGTTTGTCTTTTTTGCTCCGGAGGCTGCCGAAAGCGAAAATAGGTGCTTTTGAGGATGGAGTCCGCAGGAAAGCAGAGAGGGCCAAATTGTCTGTGGCATTTGAAAGAGTTCCAGGAGGCAGTGAGAACCAGCATCACTTTTCCCCGCTGGCACCTTTGCTGTGGCAGCAAAAGCTGGACGTTTGTCTTTTTATCACCGGAGGGCGCCGAAAGTGAAAAAAGGCGCTTTTGAGGATAGAGTCCGCAGGAAAGCAGAGAGGGCTTAATTGTCTGGGGCATTTGAAAGGGTTCCAGGAGGCAGTGAGAACCAGCATTACTTTTCCCCGCTGGCACCTTTGCTGTGGCAGCAAAAGCTGGGCGTTTGTCTTTTTTGCTCCGGAGGCTGCCGAAAGCGAAAACAGGTGCTTTTGAGGATGGAGTCCGCAGGAAAGCAGAGAGGGCCAAATTGTCTGTGGCATTTGAAAGGGTTCCAGGAGGCAGTGAGAACCAGCATTACTTTTCCCCGCTGGCACCTTTGCTGTGGCAGCAAAAGCTGGACGTTTGTCTTTTTTGCTCCGGAGGCTGCCGAAAGCGAAAACAGGTGCTTTTGAGGATGGAGTCCGCAGGAAAGCAGAGAGGGCCAAATTGTCTGGGGCATTTGAAAGGGTTCCAGGAGGCAGTGAGAACCAGCATTACTTTTCCCCGCTGGCACCTTTGCTGTGGCAGCAAAAGCTGGACGTTTGTCTTTTTTGCTCCGGAGGCTGCCGAAAGCGAAAACAGGTGCTTTTGAGGATGGAGTCCGCAGGAAAGCAGAGAGGGCCAAATTGTCTGTGGCATTTGAAAGGGTTCCAGGAGGCAGTGAGAACCAGCATTACTTTTCCCCGCTGGCACCTTTGCTGTGGCAGCAAAAGCTGGACGTTTGTCTTTTTTGCTCCGGAGGCTGCCGAAAGCGAAAACAGGTGCTTTTGAGGATGGAGTCCGCAGGAAAGCAGAGAGGGCCAAATTGTCTGTGGCATTTGAAAGGGTTCCAGGAGGCAGTGAGAACCAGCATTACTTTTCCCCGCTGGCACCTTTGTTGTGGCAGCAAAAGCTGGACGTTTGTCTTTTTTGCTCCGGAGGCTGCCGAAAGCGAAAACAGGTGCTTTTGAGGATGGAGTCCGCAGGAAAGCAGAGAGGGCCAAATTGTCTGGGGCATTTGAAAGGGTTCCAGGAGGCAGTGAGAACCAGCATTACTTTTCCCCGCTGGCACCTTTGCTGTGGCAGCAAAAGCTGGACGTTTGTCTTTTTTGCTCTGGAGGTTGCCGAAAGCGAAAACAGGTGCTTTTGAGGATGGAGTCCGCAGGAAAGCAGAGAGGGCCAAAATGTCTGTGGCATTTGAAGAGGTTCCAGGAGGCAGTGAGAACCAGCATTACTTTTCCCCGCTGGCACCTTTGCTGTGGCAGCAAAAGCTGGACGTTTGTCTTTTTTGCTCCGGAGGCTGCCGAAAGCGAAAACAGGTGCTTTTGAGGATGGAGTCCGCAGGAAAGCAGAGAGGGCCAAATTGTCTGTGGCATTTGAAAGGGTTCCAGGAGGCAGTGAGAACCAGCATTACTTTTCCCCGCTGGCACCTTTGCTGTGGCAGCAAAAGCTGGACGTTTGTCTTTTTTGCTCCGGAGGCTGCCGAAAGCGAAAACAGGTGCTTTTGAGGATGGAGTCCGCAGGAAAGCAGAGAGGGCCAAATTGTCTGTGGCATTTGAAAGGGTTCCAGGAGGCAGTGAGAACCAGCATTACTTTTCCCCGCTGGCACCTTTGCTGTGGCAGCAAAAGCTGGACGTTTGTCTTTTTTGCTCCGGAGGCTGCCGAAAGCGAAAACAGGTGCTTTTGAGGATGGAGTCCGCAGGAAAGCAGAGAGGGCCAAATTGTCTGGGGCATTTGAAAGGGTTCCAGGAGGCAGTGAGAACCAGCATTACTTTTCCCCGCTGGCACCTTTGTTGTGGCAGCAAAAGCTGGACGTTTGTCTTTTTTGCTCCGGAGGCTGCCGAAAGCGAAAACAGGTGCTTTTGAGGATGGAGTCCGCAGGAAAGCAGAGAGGGCCAAATTGTCTGTGGCATTTGAAAGGGTTCCAGGAGGCAGTGAGAACCAGCATTACTTTTCCCCGCTGGCACCTTTGCTGTGGCAGCAAAAGCTGGACGTTTGTCTTTTTTGCTCTGGAGGTTGCCGAAAGCGAAAACAGGTGCTTTTGAGGATGGAGTCCGCAGGAAAGCAGAGAGGGCCAAAATGTCTGTGGCATTTGAAGAGGTTCCAGGAGGCAGTGAGAACCAGCATTACTTTTCCCCGCTGGCACCTTTGCTGTGGCAGCAAAAGCTGGACGTTTGTCTTTTTTGCTCCGGAGGCTGCCGAAAGCGAAAACAGGTGCTTTTGAGGATGGAGTCCGCAGGAAAGCAGAGAGAGCCAAATTGTCTGTGGCATTTGAAAGAGTTCCAGGAGGCAGTGAGAACCAGCATCACTTTTCCCCGCTGGCACCTTTGCTGTGGCAGCAAAAGCTGGACGTTTGTCTTTTTACCACCGGAGGGCGCCGAAAGTGAAAAAAGTCGCTTTTGAGGATAGAGTCCGCAGGAAAGCAGAGAGGGCTTAATTGTCTGGGGCATTTGAAAGGGTTCCAGGAGGCAGTGAGAACCAGCATTACTTTTCCCCGCTGGCACCTTTGCTGTGGCAGCAAAAGCTGGACGTTTGTCTTTTTTGCTCCGGAGGCTGCCGAAAGCGAAAACAGGTGCTTTTGAGGATGGAGTCCGCAGGAAAGCAGAGAGGGCCAAATTGTCTGTGGCATTTGAAAGGGTTCCAGGAGGCAGTGAGAACCAGCATTACTTTTCCCCGCTGGCACCTTTGCTGTGGCAGCAAAAGCTGGACGTTTGTCTTTTTTGCTCCGGAGGCTGCCGAAAGCGAAAACAGGTGCTTTTGAGGATGGAGTCCGCAGGAAAGCAGAGAGGGCCAAATTGTCTGTGGCATTTGAAAGGGTTCCAGGAGGCAGTGAGAACCAGCATTACTTTTCCCCGCTGGCACCTTTGCTGTGGCAGCAAAAGCTGGACGTTTGTCTTTTTTGCTCCTGAGGATGCCGAAAGCGAAAACAGGTGCTTTTGAGGATGGAGTCCGCAGGAAAGCAGAGAGGGCCAAATTGTCTGGGGCATTTGAACAGGTTCCAGGAGGCAGTGAGAACCAGCATTACTTTTCCCCGCTGGCACCTTTGCTGTGGCAGCAAAAGCTGGACGTTTGTCTTTTTTGCTCCGGAGGCTGCCGAAAGCGAAAACAGGTGCTTTTGAGGATGGAGTCCGCAGGAAAGCAGAGAGGGCCAAATTGTCTGGGGCATTTGAAAGGGTTCCAGGAGGCAGTGAGAACCAGCATTACTTTTCCCCGCTGGCACCTTTGCTGTGGCAGCAAAAGCTGGACGTTTGTCTTTTTTGCTCCGGAGGTTGCCGAAAGCGAAAACAGGTGCTTTTGAGCATGGAGTCCGCAGGAAAGCAGAGAGGGCCAAATTGTCTGGGGCATTTGAAAGGGTTCCAGGAGGCAGTGAGAACCAGCATTACTTTTCCCCGCTGGCACCTTTGCTGTGGCAGCAAAAGCTGGACGTTTGTCTTTTTTGCTCTGGAGGTTGCCGAAAGCGAAAACAGGTGCTTTTGAGGATGGAGTCCGCAGGAAAGCAGAGAGGGCCAAAATGTCTGTGGCATTTGAAGAGGTTCCAGGAGGCAGTGAGAACCAGCATTACTTTTCCCCGCTGGCACCTTTGCTGTGGCAGCAAAAGCTGGACGTTTGTCTTTTTTGCTCCGGAGGCTGCCGAAAGCGAAAACAGGTGCTTTTGAGGATGGAGTCCGCAGGAAAGCAGAGAGAGCCAAATTGTCTGGGGCATTTGAAAGAGTTCCAGGAGGCAGTGAGAACCAGCATCACTTTTCCCCGCTGGCACCTTTGCTGTGGCAGCAAAAGCTGGACGTTTGTCTTTTTACCACCGGAGGGCGCCGAAAGTGAAAAAAGTCGCTTTTGAGGATAGAGTCCGCAGGAAAGCAGAGAGGGCTTAATTGTCTGGGGCATTTGAAAGGGTTCCAGGAGGCAGTGAGAACCAGCATTACTTTTCCCCGCTGGCACCTTTGCTGTGGCAGCAAAAGCTGGACGTTTGTCTTTTTTGCTCCGGAGGCTGCCGAAAGCGAAAACAGGTGCTTTTGAGGATGGAGTCCGCAGGAAAGCAGAGAGGGCCAAATTGTCTGTGGCATTTGAAAGGGTTCCAGGAGGCAGTGAGAACCAGCATTACTTTTCCCCGCTGGCACCTTTGCTGTGGCAGCAAAAGCTGGACGTTTGTCTTTTTTGCTCCGGAGGTTGCCGAAAGCGAAAACAGGTGCTTTTGAGCATGGAGTCCGCAGGAAAGCAGAGAGGGCCAAATTGTCTGGGGCATTTGAAAGGGTTCCAGGAGGCAGTGAGAACCAGCATTACTTTTCCCCGCTGGCACCTTTGCTGTGGCAGCAAAAGCTGGACGTTTGTCTTTTTTGCTCTGGAGGTTGCCGAAAGCGAAAACAGGTGCTTTTGAGGATGGAGTCCGCAGGAAAGCAGAGAGGGCCAAAATGTCTGTAGCATTTGAAGAGGTTCCAGGAGGCAGTGAGAACCAGCATTACTTTTCCCCGCTGGCACCTTTGCTGTGGCAGCAAAAGCTGGACGTTTGTCTTTTTTGCTCCGGAGGCTGCCGAAAGCGAAAACAGGTGCTTTTGAGGATGGAGTCCGCAGGAAAGCAGAGAGAGCCAAATTGTCTGGGGCATTTGAAAGAGTTCCAGGAGGCAGTGAGAACCAGCATCACTTTTCCCCGCTGGCACCTTTGCTGTGGCAGCAAAAGCTGGACGTTTGTCTTTTTACCACCGGAGGGCGCCGAAAGTGAAAAAAGTCGCTTTTGAGGATGGAGTCCGCAGGAAAGCAGAGAGGGCTTAATTGTCTGGGGCATTTGAAAGGGTTCCAGGAGGCAGTGAGAACCAGCATTACTTTTCCCCGCTGGCACCTTTGCTGTGGCAGCAAAAGCTGGACGTTTGTCGTTTTTGCTCCAGAGGCTGCCGAAAGCGAAAACAGGTGCTTTTGAGGATGCAGTCCGCAGGAAAGCAGAGAGGGCCAAATTGTCTGTGGCATTTGAAAGGGTTCCAGGAGGCAGTGAGAACCAGCATTACTTTTCCCCGCTGGCACCTTTGCTGTGGCAGCAAAAGCTGGACGTTTGTCTTTTTTGCTCCGGAGGCTGCCGAAAGCGAAAACAGGTGCTTTTGAGGATGGAGTCCGCAGGAAAGCAGAGAGGGCCAAATTGTCTGTGGCATTTGAAAGGGTTCCAGGAGGCAGTGAGAACCAGCATCACTTTTCCCCGCTGGCACCTTTGCTGTGGCAGCAAAAGCTGGACGTTTGTCTTTTTACCACCGGAGGGCGCCGAAAGTGAAAAAAGTCGCTTTTGAGGATAGAGTCCGCAGGAAAGCAGAGAGGGCTTAATTGTCTGGGGCATTTGAAAGGGTTCCAGGAGGCAGTGAGAACCAGCATTACTTTTCCCCGCTGGCACCTTTGCTGTGGCAGCAAAAGCTGGACGTTTGTCTTTTTTGCTCCGGAGGCTGCCGAAAGCGAAAACAGGTGCTTTTGAGGATGGAGTCCGCAGGAAAGCAGAGAGGGCCAAATTGTCTGGGGCATTTGAAAGGGTTCCAGGAGGCAGTGAGAACCAGCATTACTTTTCCCCGCTGGCACCTTTGCTGTGGCAGCAAAAGCTGGACGTTTGTCTTTTTTGCTCCGGAGGTTGCCGAAAGCGAAAACAGGTGCTTTTGAGCATGGAGTCCGCAGGAAAGCAGAGAGGGCCAAATTGTCTGGGGCATTTGAAAGGGTTCCAGGAGGCAGTGAGAACCAGCATTACTTTTCCCCGCTGGCACCTTTGCTGTGGCAGCAAAAGCTGGACGTTTGTCTTTTTTGCTCCGGAGGCTGCCGAAAGCGAAAACAGGTGCTTTTGAGGATGGAGTCCGCAGGAAAGCAGAGAGGGCCAAATTGTCTGGGGCATTTGAAAGGGTTCCAGGAGGCAGTGAGAACCAGCATTACTTTTCCCCGCTGGCACCTTTGCTGTGGCAGCAAAAGCTGGACGTTTGTCTTTTTTGCTCCGGAGGCTGCCGAAAGCGAAAACAGGTGCTTTTGAGGATGGAGTCCGCAGGAAAGCAGAGAGGGGCCAAATTGT